>NW_028260368.1:13520501-13563001 GCF_056163025.1 Triticum urartu | reverse complement strand
CGCCATATTCTAGGAGCCCAAGTTATGCTATTGAAAATTCGTTCCTCTAGCAGTTCCGGTTTGAGCATTCCGTTCCCTTTTTCAAACTCCACTTCTTTTCATATAGCAATCCCTGATCAAAGAGAGAACAATATCCATTTCAAAACATTTCTAACAGATTCCTTAGTTCGGACCGACGAAGTAATGTCACTCGACTATTATCAACCTGACTGCAATCTTTTTCTGTCGGTAAGGATTGCACCAGAGCACCTTCTACTTCTAATAGGCCATGAACTATAGATAGAGAAGAATCATTCTGAGCGAGTACATAAGAAGCGATCCACTTTTTTTCATCGGTTCCAGGGGAAGACCAAAGATCTTGCGCGGCAGGTCCGCCAGAAAAACTCAAAAGAGAAAGAAGTCTCGTTAATCTCTTCATGCTCGTTCCAAGTTCGAAGTACCTTTTGGCCAAAGAAAAACCCGCTTCCTGACACGATTGCCTCTTTATCTTTATATAGATAGATTCTATGGGGTTATTACTTAGTAAGTCTATTTTGTACAAGAGCCCCTCCTATCTGATAGAAAAGGGTCCCATGATCCCGAGCCGATCTTACCTTGGCTCGCAAACCCCAAGTTTGTCTATGAAGAGCTAATCTAATTGTATTTTTTTCTAGAATGGATTTCTTATGTGGAATACTAATGGATAGGGCTTCGTTGCTAAGTGCTACAAGATCTAGTGCACTGGAACTCGTGGTTATGGACCCGAATCCTTTAGTATGGAACATTGTCTTTTCCAAGTAAAAACCCCTAGTATATGAAAGAATGAAAAGGTGCTTTCGTTCTTGTGGAATAAGAAGCCCTCGTACCTTAATGAAAGGAAAATCGTAATTTTTCGTTAGGTATTTGACCAAATAGGATCGTCCAGTTCCTACAGAACCTATCACTAAAATACCCGATAGGGCTAAGCGGAACGAAAAGGGTTTTCCATGAGATGGTAAATGAAAACGATTAGTCCCACACGAGGTTTGGGAATAAGTGATTGTCTGATAATGAGCAAGGAATATACGTCTTTCTGCTAAAGAGGATCTATTAAACTCATAATTCATTAGATCCTTGTTATCAATGCCAACTAGGTATCATAAGTAAATGGATCCCGGTTGTTCAATCCTTTGATAACCAAGGTCATTCTTTGCTAAAGAGAAATGATCACTATGAGTCAGACTCAATAGAATTGGATCCATTCCAAATAGCGAGAATTAGGATTCTTGATCCCTCTCAATCTCTCTTTCAATTCGAGGATCCAGAGAGGTGTTTTCATAGTCATCTCCGAATATTTGCCATCTCGGAATATTTTCGATTTCATTTTTCTATGATATGTCTTTCTATATGAAAATTGGTTATTTACGATGTACGATGATCCCTGTTAAGCATCCATGGCTGAATGGTTAAAGCGCCCAACTCATAATTGGTAAATTTGCGGGTTCAATTCCTGCTGGATGCACACGAACGGGAACATTCCATAAGTCTATTGGAACTGGCTCTCTATCCATGGAATCTCATCCATCATCCATACATAACGAATTGGTATGGTATATTCATACCATAACATAAGAACAATAAGAACTCGAATTCTTATCGATACTGGAACTCAGAGCATAGGAGGGAAAGTCGATTTATGGATGGAATCAAATACGCAGTATTTACAGAAAAAAGTCTTCGTTTATTGGGAAAGAATCAATATACTTTTAATGTCGAATCGGGATTCACTAAGACAGAAATAAAGCATTGGGTCGAACTCTTCTTTGGTGTTAAGGTGGTAGCTGTGAATAGCCATCGACTACCTGGAAAAGGTAGAAGAATAGGACCTATTCTGGGCCATACAATGCATTACAGACGTATGATCATTACCCTTCAACCGGGTTATTCTATTCCACTTCTAGATAGAGAAAAAAACTAAAGGAGAATACTTAATAATACGGCGAAACATTTATACAAAACACCTATCCCGAGCACACGCAAGGGAACCGTAGACAGGCAAGTGAAATCCAATCCACGAAATAATTTGATCCATGGACGGCACCGTTGTGGTAAAGGTCGTAATTCCAGAGGAATCATTACCGCAAGGCATAGAGGGGGAGGTCATAAGCGCCTATACCGTAAAATAGATTTTCGACGGAATCAAAAAGACATATCTGGTAGAATCGTAACCATAGAATACGACCCTAATCGAAATGCATACATTTGTCTCATACACTATGGGGATGGTGAGAAGAGATATATTTTACATCCCAGAGGGGCTATAATTGGAGATACTATTGTTTCTGGTACAAAAGTTCCTATATCAATGGGAAATGCCCTACCTTTGAGTGCGGTTTGAACTATTGATTTACGTAATTGGAAGTAACCAATTAGGTTTACGACGAAACCTAGAAATCGATCACTGATCCAATTTGACTACCTCTACGGGATAGACCTCAACAGAAAACTGTTGAGTAACGGCAGCAAGTGATTGAGTTCAGTAGTTCCTCATAGAAAATTATTGGCTCTAGAGATATGGTAATATGGAGAAGACAAAATTGTTTGAAGCACGCACAGAACCGGAAGCGCCCCTTGTTTCAAAGAGAGGAGGACGGGTTATTCACATTTAATTTGATGGTCAGAGGCAAATTGAAAGCTAAGCAGTGGTAATTAAGACCCCCGGGGGAAAATAGGGATGTCTCCTACGTTACCCATAATATGTGGAAGTATCGACGTAATTTCATAGAGTCATTCGATCTGAATGCTACATGAAGAACATAAGCCAGATGACGGAACGCAGAGACCTAGGATGTAGAAGATCATAACATGAGCGATTCGGCAGATTTGGATTCCTTTCCTATATATCCACTCATGTGGTACTTCATCATATGATTCATATAAGATCCATCTGTCTAGAGATCGTCATATACATCTAGAAAGCCGTATGCTTTGGAAGAAGCTTGTACAGTTTGGGAAGGGGTTTTTTGAGAGAAAAGAAGAATCTACTTCAACCGATATGCCCTTAGGCACGGCCATGCATAACATAGAAATCACACGTGGAAGGGGTGGGCAATTAGCTAGAGCAGCAGGTGCTGTAGCGAAACTCATTGCAAAAGAGGGTAAATCGGCCACTTTAAGATTACCATCTGGGGAGGTCCGTTTAGTATCCCAAAACTGCTTAGCAACAGTCGGACAAGTGGGTAATGTTGGGGTGAACCAAAAAAGTTTGGGTAGAGCCGGATCTAAGTGTTGGCTAGGTAAACGCCCCGTAGTAAGAGGGGTAGTTATGAACCCTGTGGACCACCCCCATGGGGGCGGTGAAGGGAAAGCTCCCATTGGTAGAAAAAAACCCACAACCCCTTGGGGTTATCCTGCGCTTGGAAGAAGAACTAGGAAAAGGAAAAAATATAGCGATAGTTTTATTCTTCGTCGCCGTAAGTAAATACGTAACTAGGAATATGGAAAATTGCATTTTTGGAATTTGCAATAATGCGATGGGCGAACGACGGGAATTGAACCCGCGCATGGTGGATTCACAATCCACTGCCTTGATCCACTTGGCTACATCCGCCCCTTATCCAGCTAAAGGATTTTTTTCTTTTTTCCATTGATCATTATTCTATTTATTCTGACCTCCGTACTTCGATCGAGATATTGGACATAGAATGCCACTCTTTAAAAAGGAAAAAAGGAGTAATCAGCTGTGACACGAAAAAAAACGAATCCTTTTGTAGCTCATCATTTATTGGCAAAGATAGAAAAGGTCAATATGAAGGAGGAGAAAGAAACAATAGTAACGTGGTCCCGGGCATCTAGCATTCTACCCACAATGGTTGGCCATACAATCGCGATTCATAATGGAAAGGAACATATACCTATTTACATAACAAATCCTATGGTAGGTCGCAAATTGGGGGAATTCGTGCCTACTCGGCATTTCACGAGTTATGAAAATGCAAGAAAGGATACTAAATCTCGTCGTTAACTGAATTCTGAATAGAAAGATTAAGAAGAAAAAAAGATTCAAAATAAAGTAAAGGTAGGCGGGGAATAACCTTATTTATGACAAGTTTCAAACTAGTAAAGTATATCCCTAGGATAAAGAAGAAGAAAAGTGGGCTAAGGAAACTCGCAAGGAAAGTTCCAACCGATCGTCTACTTAAGTTCGAGAGAGTTTTCAAAGCACAAAAACGTATCCCTATGTCTGTTTTCAAAGCACAAAGAGTTCTTGACGAGATTCGCTGGCGTTACTACGAGGAAACTGTTATGATACTGAACCTCATGCCCTATCGAGCATCTTATCCCATCTTAAAGTTGGTTTATTCGGCAGCCGCAAATGCTACTCATTATAGGGATTTCGACAAAGCGAATTTATTTATTACTAAAGCCGAAGTCAGTAGGAGTACTATTATGAAGAAATTCAGACCTCGAGCTCGAGGACGTAGTTTCCCCATAAAAAAAAGCATGTGTCATATAACAATTGTACTAAATATAGTAAAGAAATCTAAATAACCTTTAGATCCATCTAAGATTTCGATTCCCAGTAAAAAAAATATAGAATAGAAAAATATGGGACAAAAAATAAATCCACTCGGTTTCAGACTTGGTACAACCCAAAAACACCATTCCTTTTGGTTCGCACAACCAAAAAATTATTCTGAAGGTCTACAGGAAGATAAAAAAATAAGGGATTGTATCAAGAACTATATACAAAAGAATAGGAAAAAGGGCTCGAATAGAAAAATAGAATCAGACTCAAGTTCCGAAGTAATTACACATAATAGAAAAATGGACTCAGGTTCAAGTTCCGAAGTAATTACACATATAGAAATCCAAAAAGAAATCGATACGATCCACGTCATAATCCATATTGGATTCCCAAATTTATTAAAGAAAAAAGGAGCAATCGAAGAATTAGAGAAAGATCTACAAAAGGAAATTAACTCTGTAAACCAGAGATTTAATATTTCTATCGAAAAAGTTAAAGAACCTTATAGACAGCCTAACATTCTTGCAGAATATATAGCTTTCCAATTAAAAAATAGAGTTTCATTCCGAAAGGCAATGAAAAAAGCCATTGAATTAACTAAAAAAGCAGATATAAGGGGAGTAAAAGTAAAAATTGCGGGTCGTCTCGGAGGAAAAGAAATTGCACGCGCCGAATCTATTAAAAAGGGTAGACTTCCCCTCCAAACAATTCGCGCTAAAATTGATTATTGCTGCTATCCAATTCGGACTATCTATGGAGTATTAGGTGTAAAAATTTGGATATTCGTAGACGAAGAATAAGTAATCTTGTCTTCGGATTCTGTCCATTGATAGAATAAAAAATGACAAGAGACTTTTTTCCTGAAATCCCTGCAAAAGAAGAAATTATACCTCTTTCTATAAGATTTAATGAAAATTGATAAATCATTTAATATAATTGCTATGCTTAGTGTGTGACTCGTTATTTTTTTCTTTTTTTTAAGAAAAAAACTTAGTAATTATAGAAAATTAACTAATAACCAACCTATTGCTTCGTATTGTCGAGATCCTAACTAAGAAACAGTCACTATATGAATAAATACCTCTATCATAACATAAATGAGTAGATGTGTCATATAGTTGTAGCAACTGCAATTTTTTCTCTAAAAAAGAAAAGGGATTCTAGGTTGTGAAGCAAAACTAAAGGGATGTGGATAAAGGGAGGGATGATAGAAAGAAGGAAGAGGAAATAAATAAGATATAGGATTCCACTATGTATGGTCTATGAATTACATCATAAAAGGCAATGTGATAAAGCATCAATATAATAAAAATAATAGAGAATTAAAAATTGTAACTTGAAACAAGAACTACAAATTTAAAGCAATAATAAAGAGCCGCCCGGGTTAATAAAACTGAGAAAATTAACTCGGAAAGAAATTTTTTGGAAGCTCCGTTGCGGGATTCAGACCTAACCATTCAAGGAGAAGCAGTGGGAACGACAGAACCTATGATTCCATAGGATTTTATTGAAAAGAATCCTAACACTTCATTGGGTGGGATGGCGGAACAAACCAAAAAAATTGTCTTATTTGGTAAGTTTATAAATTAACAAATAAGACAGGAAAGAGTAAATATTCGCCCGCGAAATTCTTATTGAATTAGAATACTTTACCGCGATTCAATAAGAGTAAAAATAAGGATTTTTTTAAGAAGGATTACATTATCTATAAATATAGAATTTAGATAAATATACACACACATCTGGATATATTCTAGATCTTCTTTTTTGACTATATATTATATTTTTCTGTTTTAACAAATTCAATATAAAAAAAACCGAACTTTTTCTATTATCTATTAATGTGTATCTATCCGTACCGTAATATTTTGGAATATTATGAATTAGAGAAATTTACATGCTTTCTGATTCCATTCGCGAGGAGCTGGATGAGAAGAAACTCTCATGTCCAGTTTTGCAGTAGAGATGGAACTAAGAAAGAGAACCATCGACTATAACCCCAAAAGAACCAGATTTCGCAAACAACATAGAGGAAGAATGAAAGGAAAATCCTGCCGAGGCAATCGTATTTGTTTTGGTAGATATGCTCTTCAAGCACTTGAACCCGCTTGGATCACGGCGAGACAGATAGAAGCAGGACGAAGAGCAATAACACGATATGCACGTCGTGGTGGAAAAATATGGGTACGTATATTTCCCGACAAACCGGTTACACTAAGACCCACGGAAACACGTATGGGCTCGGGAAAGGGGTCCCCCGAATATTGGGTATCCGTTGTTAAACCTGGTCGTATACTTTATGAAATGGGGGGAGTATCTGAAACTGTAGCTAGAGCAGCTATCTCCATAGCTGCCAGTAAAATGCCCATACGAAGTCAATTTATTCGATTAGAGATATAGAACCCTAAAAGGGGTATGGAAGATAAAAAAAAATGCTCGGTTTTTCTTTCTGGAAAGACAATATTTCTTTCATCCTTTTGCATTGAAATAACAAATTGAAATCAAAATAATATGATTCAACCTCAGACCCTTTTAAATGTAGCAGATAATAGTGGAGCTCGAAAATTGATGTGTATTCGAGTCATAGGAGCTGCTGGTAATCAGCGATATGCTCGTATTGGTGATGTTATTGTTGCTGTAATCAAAGACGCATTGCCCCAAATGCCTCTAGAAAGATCCGAAGTAATTCGAGCTGTAATTGTACGTACATGTAAAGAGTTCAAATGCGAAGACGGTATAATAATCCGCTATGATGACAATGCTGCGGTTATAATTGATCAAAAAGGCAATCCAAAAGGAACTCGAGTTTTTGGCGCGATTGCCGAGGAATTGAGAGAATTGAATTTTACCAAAATAGTTTCATTAGCTCCTGAAGTATTATAAATACTAGTAGGCGAAATTGAGACCAAAGAATTAATTTAGTAGATTGTGTTTTACGTATATGTTTTAAAATCCAAAATGAAAAAAAAAAAAAGAAAACATGTTGATTATAGAAAAATTAGGAGGAACCTAGAATTAGAGTCTTATGGGCAAGGACACTATTGCTGATTTACTAACCTCTATAAGAAATGCGGACATGAATAAAAAAGGAACAGTTCGAGTAGTATCTACAAATATTACCGAAAACATTGTTAAAATACTTCTACGAGAGGGTTTTATTGAAAGTGTTCGGAAACATCAGGAACGTAACAGATATTTCTTGGTTTCAACTTTGCGACATCAAAAGAGAAAGACTATAAAAGGAATATATAGAACAAGAACCTTTTTAAAGCGTATCAGCCGACCCGGCTTACGAATTTATACCAACTATCAAGGAATTCCTAAAGTTTTGGGTGGAATGGGAATTGCTATTCTTTCTACTTCTCGAGGAATAATGACAGATCGAGAAGCTCGACTAAACAGAATTGGGGGAGAAGTCTTATGTTATATATGGTAATCGCCCCGCCTATAGTGCTCGAATTCTATCTCGCCCTTCCTATTTTTAAAATAAAAATAGAAAAATAGGAGAAAAAAAATATGACAGAAAAAAAAAATAGGAGAGAAAAAAAAAACCCGAGAGAAGCAAAAGTAACTTTCGAAGGTTTAGTTACGGAAGCCCTACCCAATGGAATGTTCCGCGTTCGGCTAGAGAATGACACCATCATCCTAGGCTATATTTCAGGAAAGATACGGTCTAGTTCTATACGAATACTGATGGGGGATAGGGTCAAAATTGAAGTAAGTCGTTATGATTCAAGCAAGGGACGTATAATTTATAGACTTCCCCATAAGGATTCGAAGCGTATCGAAGACTCGAAGGATAGCGAAGATTTGAAGGATAGCGAAGATTTGAAGGATACCAAAGATTCAAAGGATTAGGTTTTTCTTTTTTTTTCTAGGGTAATAAATTCTAAGTTCTAAAATTCAAGCGAAGAGACTTATTTTTTCCAAAAGATTAGATTCATAGTTTAAAAAAGGATACGGAAATATGAAAATAAGAGCTTCCGTTCGTAAAATTTGTACAAAATGTCGACTGATTCGTAGGCGTGGACGAATTAGAGTCATTTGCTCTAATCCGAAGCATAAACAAAGACAGGGGTAATCTTTCGAAAAAGAACTTTACTTTCTAAAAAGTAAAAAAAAGTACCCGCGGAAATGTTCCAATTCCAAATAAAATAATTTCATTTAAAATAATTAAAGTAAAGGGTTTATTTTACCCTGAAACGGATATCTTTGTATCTTTTTTTCTTTTTTTTATTTCTAACTCATATTTATGAGATAATAAAATATGGCAAAAGCTATACCAAAAATTGGTTCACGTAAGAAAGTGCGTATTGGTTTACGTAGGAATGCACGTTTTAGTTTACGGAAGAGTGCACGTAGAATAACAAAAGGGGTTATTCATGTTCAAGCTAGTTTCAACAATACCATTATAACTGTTACAGACCCACAAGGTCGGGTGGTTTTTTGGTCCTCGGCCGGTACTTGTGGATTCAAAAGCTCAAGAAAAGCATCACCCTATGCTGGTCAAAGAACAGCAGTAGATGCTATTCGTACAGTAGGTTTGCAACGAGCAGAAGTTATGGTAAAGGGCGCTGGTAGTGGAAGAGATGCCGCATTACGAGCCATTGCTAAAAGTGGTGTGCGATTAAGTTGTATACGCGATGTAACACCTATGCCGCATAATGGATGTCGACCGCCTAAAAAAAGACGTCTGTAAAAGAATTAACCCGCTTTCAACTTTCATTTCAAGAGAAATAAACGATTCAATGATAAAATAATAATACTAGTCTATTATGGTTCGAGAGGAGGTAGCAGGATCCACTCAAACACTACAGTGGAAGTGTGTTGAATCAAGAGTAGATAGTAAGCGCCTTTATTATGGTCGTTTCATTCTGTCCCCGCTTAGAAAAGGTCAAGCGGACACCGTCGGTATTGCCTTGCGAAGAGCTTTACTTGGAGAAATAGAAGGAACATGTATCACACGTGCAAAATTTGGGAGCGTGCCGCACGAGTATTCTACAATAGCAGGTATTGAAGAATCCGTACAAGAAATTTTACTAAATTTGAAAGAAATTGTATTGAGAAGTAATCTCTATGGAGTTAGAGACGCATCCATTTGCGTCAAAGGTCCTAGATACATAACTGCTCAAGATATCATCTTACCGCCTTCCGTAGAAATCGTTGATACGGCACAACCTATAGCTAACTTGACAGAGCCCATTGATTTCTGTATTGATTTACAGATCAAGAGAGATCGTGGATATCAGACAGAACTCAGAAAGAACTATCAAGATGGAAGTTATCCTATAGATGCTGTATCCATGCCTGTTCGAAATGTGAATTATAGTATTTTTTCTTGTGGGAATGGAAATGAAAAACACGAGATACTTTTTCTAGAAATATGGACTAATGGAAGTTTAACCCCTAAGGAAGCACTTTATGAGGCTTCTCGTAATTTGATTGATTTATTTCTTCCTTTTCTACACGCGGAGGAAGAGGGCGCTAGTTTCGAAGAAAATAAAAACAGGTTTACTCCACCCCTTTTTACTTTTCAAAAAAGATTAACTAATCTAAAGAAAAACAAAAAAGGAATTCCATTGAATTGTATTTTTATTGATCAATTAGAATTGACTTCTAGAACGTATAATTGTCTAAAAAGGGCCAATATACATACACTATTGGACCTTTTGAGTAAGACTGAAGAAGATCTTCTGAGAATTGACAGTTTTCGTATGGAAGATAGAAAACATATATGGGACACTCTAGAGAAGCATCTCCCAATTGATTTACTTAAGAATAAACTCTCGTTTTAAATCCATTGCAATTTTTTTTCTTCTTCTTTTTCGAGTTAGAATAAAAAGAAAACAATTTAGCATCTTTGGTACAATCTATATTTTCGCGAAATGGATCATAATAAAATGGATTTTAGGTATCTAGGGAAGATTCACTTGGAAGTAACTATTTCCTAGATACCTATGGTACTTCACGGTTGAATGAATCAAAAAATATCTAAAAAAGACCTAAAGTTAATGATTTATCAATGGGTAATGTTGCTCCAATACCTAACCAAAGAGCTACTACAGTACCGATTAAAAAAACGGTCGTAGCTACTGGGCGGCGAAATGGATTTTGGAATTTATTGACATTCTCTAGAAAAGGTACTGTCAATAAGCCTGTTGGCACAGAAACCATTAAAAGAACGCCCAATAACTTATTGGGTACCGTACGGAGTATTTGAAACACGGGAAAGAAGTACCACTCGGGTAATATTTCCAGAGGAGTTGCAAACGGATCTGCCGGTTCACCAATCATTGATGGCTCGAGAACCGCTAAACCTACATTACATGCAATAGTACCTAGAATTACTACTGGAAAAATATATAAAAGATCGTTGGGCCATGCGGGTTCCCCGTAATAATTAGTCCCATCCCTTTAGCTAATTTAGCTCTTAATACAGGATCATTTAAGTCTGGTTTCTTTGTTATTGGGATAGGTGAACTCTTTAGGATCCATCCCCCAAAGGAACCGGACATGAGAATTTATCATCATCCGGCTCGAGCAAGAGTGAAAGAAATAAGACCGCGGAAGATCCTTAATAGAATTAAGGTTTATAATGACTCAATGACTCTAGGCAAGAAAAGCTTTATCAGATTCTCTTTTCCGAAGTTGCACCTACAACTACTCATTGAAAATAATCCTATTCTTATGGGTAAATGCTCAATATCCAAGTGGGCTTACAAATTTGATCATGATCAATTGCTTTGTGGATTGTCTCATGTCTCTTGATTAGTTGGTATTTATCCCCTCAATATCGCAAGTTTCTTACCTCCAAACAAAATATTTACTTGTTACTAATAAAAAATCAAAAAGTTTAGCCTACATTCTTCCTTAGATCCCTTCTTTTACTCCGATAGTATTGCGGATCACAATCGATGCAAAGAAAATGAATGCATTTCCATACTATAATAAAAAGGTAAGTGTAATAAATAGAGAACTGGATCATGTCACATGACTTATTCCATTTCTACTCTATGGGATCTTACGGAGCCTGTTCATGGATGACATGGTTGCGGTATGATCATAGAAGATATTCTCCTCAAGTGAACCAGCCTATCCTTCCTAGGTAGGGGACTTACATGTTGATTGGATGCGGAGACACCTTTGGTTGTGAATTCTAATGTGGCAGATCCAATTCTTTATCTGCATGGCCAAATCAATAATTCAAGTCACACACTCCCATAATCCGCCTTTTTTCTTTCGTAAAATTAACTTCAACTATTTGTATTGTATAAAAATACTTTGGAGTTGAAGAGAAGTATCCAAATGACATGTGTTATTTTACAATAACCCATGCTTGTAGCAATGAAATACCAAAACCTACCCGATATGATATATGATAATTATAATTCTCTATGATATGCCTTCCCTATAAAGGACCCGAAATACCTTGCTTACGTATCATTGGAAAGTGCATTAACATAAATACGGCAGTAAGCAGAGGCAGTACAAAGGTATGTAAACTATAAAAACGAGTCAAAGTGGATTGGCCCACACTAGCACTTCCGCGTAATAACTCCACTAAAGGCGATCCTATTACCGGAATGGCGTCAGGTACACCTGTCACAATTTTGACTGCCCAATAGCCAATTTGATCCCAAGGCAAAGAATAACCAGTTACACCAAATGATGCAGTCAAAACAGCCAAAACCACACCTGTGACCCAAGTTAATTCGCGGGGTTTTTTAAATCCCCCTGTGAGATACACACGAAATACATGCAGGATCATCATTAAAACCATCATACTTGCTGACCATCGATGAACTGATCGGATTAACCAACCAAAGTTGGCCTCGGTCATTATGTATTGAACCGAGGAAAAAGCCTCTGTAACGGTTGGTCGGTAGTAAAAAGTCATAGCAAAACCGGTAGCGACTTGTACTAGAAAACAAGTAAGTGTAATTCCCCCTAAACAATAAAATATGTTGACATGGGGAGGAACATATTTACTAGTTATATCATCTGCAATTGCCTGAATCTCAAGACGTTCCTCAAACCAATCATATACTTTATTGAGATAGGTAACTAACCCGAGTCCCCCTCTAAGAGCCGTATATGAAAATTTCATCTCGTACGGCTCAAGCAGAAACACAAAAATTTTCAACGAATATTAGAAAAAAGGTTCAAAACTTCATCAGCCACTGAATTGGGTCGATTTGCCTTGAAGATATCAAATAAGAAAAATCCGGAATATCTTCTTTGTGATGATAATGCCAAAAAATCTCAAGTTGGCGCGTCTTTCTTTCTTCCTTTCCCTTATGTTGGTCATTAGAGGCTTCTTGACTTTTCTCTTCCCTATAAAGGATTTGTTTTTTTATGCGTAATATAGAAATTATCTTGTTGAGATCCTATGAATCAGTTCAATTAAAACCTTAGATTCATACTAGAGCCACGATGATTTAGTCTCAAGCTAAACAAAAGGCAAGGGTTCTTCGAATAAGAACCGCTTGATAATCATTTATTGAATCAGTGTAATGACTCGACAAAATCGAGAGAAAAAAAGTTGTCTTTTGGGCAAACAAAATTGGAAGGAAGAAAATTTCTTTTTTATTTTTATTTAAGAACTACTTGAATTTTTCAGTCTGGTTGCGAGGTCTTAATAGTGAGTATGAATCATAGTTCCATTTTTTTTTGATCCACTCTATCTATTTCGTGTTCCAGATACTAGAATAAATAATATCTGACGAATTAGAATCATCTTGATAGAGATAACAGGCCCTTTCTATGTATTATCAATAGGATCAATTCTAACAAGTCACACACTCATATTCCAGAGATACCGAAACAAAAAAATTCCGCGGTCGAACTACCATAATATCTAGAAATGTAGATCTTAAACTAGAAAGGCTTTTTTGGATGGAAAAACTCTGACTTCCTAGTTTTAGTTAGTAGAAACCTAATTGGTTAAAATTCCGTCCAGTAAAACGGAAGAATTATAAATTTCTAAAATGATAGATAGGAATATAGCGAATAAAGCCATTGCGATCCCCATAAAAGGAGTAGTCCCCCAACCCGGGGCGACTTTCCCATATTCCGAATTCAAGGGTTTCAGTAAACTACCTGCACCAGTTCGTTTTGGCCTAGGTTTAGAACTATCTTCAACGGTTTGTGTAGCCATAAATTCTATTTAATCATTGGTGTTGACTTTGTATACTATTCCGTTGTAGTTGTAAATACACGATCTTTTCGTAGATCCATTGTAATCTTTGAAATTCTATAAAAATGGAAACAGCAACTTTAGTCGCCATCTCCATATCTGGTTTACTTGTAAGCTTTACTGGGTATGCCTTATATACCGCGTTTGGGCAACCCTCTCAACAATTAAGAGATCCATTCGAAGAACACGGAGACTAATTTAAGTAAGAAGTCTCCCAGATAGGGGGACTTCTTACTTAAATGAAATTATTTTATTCTTTTAGTTGGAGTTGGTGGAACCTTAGGTGGTTCTCGGAAGAAGATAGCGAAAAAAATTATCCCTAAAGTCGAAACTAAAAGGAACGTATAAACCAATGCTTCCATAGATTCGATCCTGGTTTATTTACAATTATAACTTCCACACCTATTCATTTGTCATTTGGGATAATTTCCCATATAAAGAAAGAAAAAGAGTCAAAGAAAGGATGGGAGATGTTTCCCATGTCAAATCAAAAAAGAGAGGTGAAAGATACTATAACAATGTGTATCAAACTGCCTGTTTCCTTGTAGTTGGATCTCCCACTTTTTGGAATGTTCCAAATTCCACTTGAGCATCCAAATCTGGATCAATACCAGCAAAAACATCTCGGAACAATGTTCTAGCGCCATGCCAAATGTGTCCGAAAAAGAAGAGCAAAGCAAAGGTAGCATGACCAAAAGTGAACCAACCCCTTGGACTGCTGCGAAAAACACCATCAGATTTCAAAGTAGCCCGGTCTAATTCAAAAATTTCCCCTAATTGAGAACGCCTCGCATATTTTTTTACAGTAGCAGGATCAGAATAACTTACTCCATTAAGTTCGCCACCATAGAACTCCACCGTTACACCTACTTGTTCAACACTATATTTGGATTCTGCTCTTCTAAAAGGAACGTCTGCTCTAACAATTCCCTCCTCATCTACCAAAACAACCGGAAATGTTTCAAAAAAAGTAGGCATACGGCGTACAAAAAGCTCACGTCCTTCTTTATCTCTAAAGACGGGATGTCCTAACCATCCAACAGCTATTCCATCCCCATTGTCCATTGAGCCTGCTCTGAATAATCCCCCTTTTGCCGGATTATTACCAATATAATCATAAAAGGCTAATTTTTCGGGAATTTTAGACCAAGCTTCTGATAAACTAAGATTTTCGGCTAAACCATTGCTAACTCTTCGATATATTTCTTGCTGAAAGTATCCCTGATCCCACTGATAACGAGTAGGCCCAAATAATTCGATTGGGGTCGTTGCTGACCCATACCACATAGTTCCAGCAACTACGAAAGCTGCAAAAAAAACAGCAGCGATACTACTGGAAAGTACAGTTTCAATATTGCCCATACGTAATCCTTTATATAGACGTTGAGGCGGACGGACACTAAGATGGAATAAGCCCGCTAATATACCCAATGTACCCGCAGCAATATGATGAGAAGCTATTCCCCCCGGAACAAAAGGATCAAAACCTTCTGCACCCCACGCTGGATTTACAGCTTGTACTTTTCCAGTTAGTCCATAAGGATCGGATACCCATATCCCAGGACCATACAAACCCGTTACATGAAATGCCCCAAAGCCAAAGCAAGCCACCCCTGCAAGAAATAAATGAATTCCAAAGATCTTGGGCAAATCCAAAGAGGGTTTTCCCGTCCGCTCATCAGAGAATATTTCTAGGTCCCAATATACCCAATGCCAGATCGCTGCCAAGAAACACAAGCCAGAAAACACAATATGCGTACCTGCCACACCTTCATAACTCCAAATACCCGGATTTGTTACAGTTCCTCCTGAAATACTCCAACCACCCCACGAATCCGTTATTCCTAAACGAGTCATGAAGGGAATTACGAACATACCTTGTCTCCACATTGGATCCAGAACAGGATCAGAGGGATCAAAAACTGCTAATTCGTATAAAGCCATTGAGCCAGCCCAACCAGAAACTAGAGCTGTGTGCATTATATGCACCGCAAGCAATCGACCCGGATCATTCAATACGACAGTATGAACACGATACCAAGGCAAACCCATGGAAATACCCCTTTAGCAAAGAAAAATAGACACGATGTCGCTTTATTTTATCGCATTGAAAAAGACTATCCATATCCTATGTACCTAACCCTTCTAGGGGATTCTGTGTCAGAAAGCGCGAATATTTATTTCATTCCATTAAAAATAAGAAGCCAATTCTGTTCATAAGAAGAAAGAGAAGCAGATCTATTCTATACTCGATAAGTGCCAATATGCAATGGGTAACTTGGCCAATTTGGAAAAAACGAAGAATAGATCGCTACCCCTCTTTGTTTAGCATTCAAATCACCCATTCCCTTTTCTTTATTCAATCTGTCTTACATTCCTTATATGTATAACCTTTCAATCTACGTATTAATAGAATCTATAATATTCATATAGAATAAGAATAAAAATTAAGACAATAAACTGCGGATTCTTTCTTTCTGTTCCATTCTTACGTTTCCATATTAAAGTGTGGTTTTCTTACTTAAATTTAATAATATTAATCTAATATGCCCATTGGTGTTCCAAAAGTACCTTACCGGATTCCTGGAGATGAAGAAGCGACTTGGGTTGACTTATACAATGTTATGTATCGAGAAAGGACACTTTTTTTAGGTCAAGAGATTCGTTGCGAGATCACGAATCATATTACAGGTCTCATGGTATATCTGAGTATAGAAGATGGAATTAGTGATATTTTTTTGTTTATAAACTCCCCAGGCGGGTGGCTAATCTCAGGAATGGCTATTTTTGATACGATGCAAACGGTGACACCAGATATATATACAATATGCCTCGGAATAGCCGCCTCCATGGCGTCCTTCATTCTGCTTGGAGGAGAACCCACCAAGCGTATAGCATTCCCTCACGCGAGGATTATGCTTCACCAACCTGCTAGTGCTTATTATCGGGCAAGGACACCAGAATTTTTACTAGAAGTAGAAGAGTTACACAAAGTTCGCGAAATGATCACAAGGGTTTATGCAGTAAGAACAGGCAAGCCTTTTTGGGTTGTATCCGAAGACATGGAAAGGGATGTTTTTATGTCAGCAGACGAAGCCAAAGCTTATGGACTTGTCGATATTGTAGGGGATGAAATGATTGACAAGCACTGCGATACTGATCCAGTGTGGTTTCCAGAAATGTTTAAGGATTGGTAGTGTCCGGATTTCTTTAAAGTTATTTCACAGCTAAATTCGTGTTTTCCTCGATTTAATAGAAAATAGAAAGACTTCATGATGAGCAATCATCAGGTTAAGATGGATCTAAACCAATCCATTTTTTTCTATATACATACAACATGCCGACGGTTAAACAACTTATTAGAAACGCAAGACAGCCAATACGAAATGCTCGAAAAACGGCCGCGCTTAAAGGATGCCCTCAGCGTCGAGGAACATGTGCTAGGGTGTATGTGCGACTCGTTCAGATCATGACTTCAAACAAATATAAAAAAAATTGAAGTATCCATGATTAGTACCAATGAATAGGATATAGCTTCTCTATCCTAGATTTCTATGGTATATGGAATTTATGGTTTCCTTTGGTGCAAATCCAATTATCTAAATTGGAAATAAGAAGCAATTCTCCCATTGGTAGCAAATGGTTATCCATTAAGCGGAGGAAATAGTAATAAAAAGAAAAAGGCTTATGCTCCTTTATCTTAAAAGAACGGACTAACAGGGTCAGCTACTTAGCCAACTTTCATAATTAAATACCGTCACTGTATGGATAACTCTTATTGTGAAAAGAGCTATTTACTCTATAATGGATAGGTAGAGCCAAAGAATGTGGACTATACAAGTTCGCAATACCTTTTGATGAAAGAAAGGGCTCCGGTGTATAGAGAGGGCCTCACCGTTTAAAAGGGAACCATAGAAACGATGGAACCCACTATTTTTTTTAGTATTATTAGAATGAATTTGTTATTTCGTATAGAAATAACTGAACGGAGTGGAATAAAAAATCGTGGTTGGGAAGGTTACTATAGCAAAAGCCATTGGAATTAATATTTTATATATCGGAATAATTAGTTTTGTTATTAATGAGAAAAAGGGTGGCTAAAAGAAGAGAAATCATTAGTTATTCATTAAGGTTAATTTGATTCAATGACCAGAGTTCCGCGAGGATATATAGCCCGGAGACGACGAACAAAAATGCGTTCATTTGCCTCAAACTTTAGAGGGGCTCATTTAAGACTTAATCGAATGATTACCCAACAGGTAAAAAGAGCTTTTGTTTCCTCTCATCGAGATAGAGGTAGGCAAAAGAGGGATTTTCGTCGTTTGTGGATCACTCGGATAAACGCAGCAACGCGGGTATATAAAGTATTCGATAGTTATAGTAAATTAATACACAACCTGTACAAGAAGAAATTGATTCTTAATCGTAAAATGCTTGCACAAGTAGCTGTATCAAATCCAAATAATCTTTACACGATTTCCAATAAAATAAAGATCATCAATTAAAGGTATAAATAAAGTAATATACTGGAATAATAAAAGATGAATTCCCGGAGAGGGAACTCCGGGAAGATACAATAAATTAAGATTAAGTGGTAGGAATCAACGAGCTGGATTACTTTCTTTATAATATATATAGGTCTGGCCCTTTCGAATTCGAATAAAACATCAACAATCGGAACTTAAGTTCCGGTTGTTGTTTCTTAAATTTTGGTTGTTGTTTCTTAAGTTTCGATTGGAATTGTACTTTTGCGTTAATTGAGGAATATGTCTATTTTTTCTGGGTCTAGAACCTGTAATTATTGAAATTGACTGGGCTTGAAATTGCTTTTCGTTCTCATAGTTACGAAACGGTAAGAAAGATAAAATACGAGCCTGTTTTATAGCAAGAGTAATTAATCGTTGTTGTTTCAAGGTTAATCTATTTATTCGTCTCGATAATATTTTTCCTTGTTCACTAATAAATCTATTAATTAAACTCATGTTTCTATAATCAATTCGATCTCCCGGGCCAATCCGGGGACGCCTACGAAAAGGTTGTTTAGATTTACGAAAAGGTTGCTTGAATTTACGAAAAGTTTGCTTGGATTTACGAAAGGGTTGCTTGGATTTATTAAAAGTTTGCTTGGATTTACTAAAGGGTTGCTTAGATTTAAGAAAAGGTTGTTTAGATGTATACATGATTTATTCCTTATTTAAAATTTGAAAATTTGAAAATTCACTTCTTTATTTTATTAATTTAGGATCCAGAAGAAGTAGTTTTTCTTTGATCCATATCTTATTTGATTCATATTATAGTATATGAATACCCTCTATACATATGAAATAATATCTACCGGAAATCAGATGAGTTGATTTGTATTTTGTATTCTATACTATGTTTTCTTTATATATTAAATATGAAGTTCTTACTCTTTCTGTTGTTTGGAAAGATCAAACACACGATGTTCCTATTTCTTTATTTCGTGATGAGTCGTATGCTTGCGACAATAACGACAAAATTTTTTGAATTCTAATTGTCCGGGTGTATTGTGGCGATTCTTTTGAGTACTATATCTAGAAATCCCCGTCGATTCCTCATTGGCACCTTTTCGAACACAACTGATGCATTCCAAAATAACTCTGATTCTAACATCTTTTCCCTTGGCCATGAACCTCCTTTTCTTTTTGGATTGACTTAACTTAATTCTTCTACTTATTCTTTTATTCTTCTATTTTGAATCCGAAGAAGAAGAATAAAATTCATTAGAATAATTTTTTTTTATTCTTTAATTAAGTAATAAAAAATAGAGAAATAATTAAAGAATACAATCCTTGTCGAATTAGCAAAGATTTTGGTTCGAAATCCTTTCATTTAATTAGCCAGCCCCGCCTTTTCTATGCTCTGATTTCTGAGGCCTTATTTAGCTTGGGTACCCCTTTAAATTGAATTTCTATTTTCAAAAATGGGGTTTACCAAATTTTTAATGACTCTGAGGTTCAACCCAATCCATCTTTTCTTTCTTTTTCCTTCCGATACTAAAAAAAGATTGAAAAGGATCAAATTTTGTCATATCACGAAGAAATCTATCCCTCCCATAGCAATAACTAGAATTAAAAAAAAGGGAATGACAAAGCATCTGGGAATAAACGATTAATTTCTATCAATAAACCTGCTAAAGCACCAAACCATAGAGTACTTAGCACGGGTGCTACAGAGAGATATGTTTTTATATCCCGCATTGAAAATCCTCCTTCCTTGTTGGAATACATATATGATCATAAACTCTTGCCCAAGATTGTTATGCTATATATAAAATGAACCATATCGACGAAATTTTCCTATCCCTAAAAAAGAAAAAGATGACCCCTTCTTCCTATATATTACCAAGGAAAAGTAATCCTTCTTTTATAGGCGAAATTATATTGGATTTTATATGTATATAATTCCTTAATTATATGAGACCAAAAAGAAGAAATGACACGAGGGTTCTATATATAGATAGAGAAAGAAAGAAGAAGAAAATTATGATGTGGAAAAGAAGACAGGAATTGTGTACAATGGCATTGTACAACAATTTAATTTGGAAAAGGGATGTAGCGCAGCTTGGTAGCGCGTTTGTTTTGGGTACAAAATGTCACAGGTTCAAATCCTGTCATCCCTACCTATTACTTCTTTCTTCTTTATAGGCAGTAGCGACGAGATCAATTAAAGTAAAGTGGGTATAACTTGAATTTGTGGAGACTATACGTACGTGAGATACATTAGGAATAGAAAAAGATTTTCTTTTTGAATGAATGAAAGCGCTCTTAGTTCAGTTCGGTAGAACGCGGGTCTCCAAAACCCGATGTCGTAGGTTCAAATCCTACAGAGCGTGATTCCATCTATTTTATGTCGAAGCAGAGTAAAATAACTTAACAAAATTGAATTGTAACTCCAATTTCAATTTGACCTCCTCTCTGGTCTGGAGGAGGTCAATCAAAAAAAAAAAATGACTCAATCAAAGATCCAACTGATCCCCACGCCTGTATTGCAAATACGCAGTCACGAATAATCCCGCTAAAGTAATAGGAATTAGGCCTAAGACGATTCCAAATAGAAAAACTTCAATCATTTCGATTTGTTCGAGGGGATAAAAAAAGAGGTACGATCTATCCCTAAATAGTACTCTAAATTATCCACGAATCTCAATGACCAAGAAAAGAATTCCTAATTAGTCTGGAAAAGAGTCGTAGAATGCCAGGAATCCCAAAGAAAGATTTTTCTTTTCTGAATTATAATTATTCAGTCAATTCAAATAAGGCGTATCTTGTTCAAGCCAATAAATAGAGCTGGGGTTATAGTTAAAGCAGCCAGTAGAAAACCAAAATAACTAGTTAAAGTAAGCATGAAAGAGTTAAATTCCATTTATTTTTTTTTACTACACTACATATGTTGGTAAAGCATTTACCTAAGTTATGGAAAATTCATAATTCATCAGTTATTTTAGATAATACTAAAAAACAAGATAGAGTAAGATACAGAAGTGTAAAAGAAAGTGGATTCATCAGATGATACATGAGTCCCTAATTCCGAATCAAGAGATTTGTTGTGGAATTTGTCAATTGAGTAAAGTAATAATATTAAGAACTAGATCATCTAACCCCATTGAATGAAAAAAAGAAATTCAATTTTCAGGGAAATTTTTGAATAAGAGATAAATAAACAATTGAATTTGAAAAAAAAAACTTCTTTCTATTTTGGATAATTTCTTTTTCAATAGGACCCTCTTTTTGGAGTGAACGATCGAATATTCCCCTATTCCTTCTTATTTTAACTGATTGTATTCCATATGGAATAAGAGGAGAACAAAAGCATTCCACGACCTGCCAAGGGGCTGTTAAAAAAAAAAAAAAAAGAAAGCTCTTCCTTGAATTTACTTTATTTTTATTCCTTTTTCGAACTCCAACCAAAGTAGATTCGAAGACGAGTCACTTCAATTATCCTTTTAAGTTCTATTCTATCTTCTGTCTTTCCCTATTTCATCTCGTAAAGTTCCGCGCTCGCAGTTTGGTCAAGAAAGTTAGACCTAATCCAACAAACAATACAAGGATGAATTACGAATTATGAAAGGATAGATTTCACATATACTTGTCCTTGTATTGTGTCAGTATGAGAATATCCTTCCTAAATTATTTATCCAAACCTATTGATCATTAACTTAGATTTTCCCAAGATTTTGGCTGCTATTCCGAATTACTCTATTATTCCGAAGCCAATGAAAAGTAAGTAGAACCTACAAAAATGGGGTTTTCTATTGATGCCTTGAATAACATATAGCTTACCTATAGACAAAAAAAAAATAAAAAAGTAATTATGTTTCGGAACCAGGCAAAACCAGATTGCTGTGCCATAGGAAGGATAGCTATACTAATTCGGTATACTCAAAATACACCTTTGGTACAAAATTGACAATCTCACAAGGATGAAATATCAGTAATTTTCTATTTACTGGTCGATCCCATCTTTTACGGAATCAATTCCTTTTTTGAATGTACAAAAATTTTGGGAGTTCAGCATGTCTGGAAGCACGGGAGAACGTTCTTTTGCTGATATTATTACCAGTATTCGATACTGGGTTATTCATAGCATTACTATACCTTCCCTATTCATTGCGGGTTGGTTATTTGTCAGTACGGGTTTAGCTTATGACGTGTTTGGAAGTCCTAGGCCAAACGAGTATTTCACGGAAAGCCGACAAGGAATTCCGTTAATAACCGACCGTTTTGATTCTTTAGAACAACTCGATGAATTTAGTAGATCCTTTTAGGAGGCCCTCAATGACCATAGATCGAACCTATCCTATTTTTACAGTGCGATGGCTGGCTATTCACGGACTAGCTGTACCTACTGTTTTTTTCTTGGGATCAATATCAGCAATGCAGTTCATCCAACGATAAAACAAATTCCAACTATAGAACTATGACACAATCAAACCCGAATGAACAAAATGTTGAATTGAATCGTACCAGTCTATACTGGGGTTTATTACTCATTTTTGTACTTGCTGTTTTATTTTCCAATTACTTCTTCAATTGAGAGAAAGAAAGAGACTAATAAGAATTCTCTTATCCCATTTGGAAGGATACCATCCTTATAACTACCCATGACTGTTTTTGTCTCTAGCATGACCAATTGATAAAATGTGGAGGAAAGTAGGGGAAATGGCCGATACTACTGGAAGAATTCCTCTTTGGCTGATAGGTACTGTAGCTGGTATTGCTGTGATTGGTTTAGTAGGTGTTTTCTTTTATGGTTCATATTCTGGATTGGGTTCATCTCTATAGTAATCGGAGGGACCAGATTGTAAACATGAAAAAGTAGGAGCTTAGCGGGTCCTTACCCCCCTTTATCTGATTAGAGCGGAAAGGACCCGCGGAATTTTTATTTTACTCTTATAACGCGAATTGAATCTATTCGATTCACTCTTATGAAGCAACAAGAAAAAGAGATCACTCGAGGATCCAATATCTTATTCCACGAAGGAAGTATCCTGAAAATCCTTGATTTAGTTTCGAGTAATAAACTAATAAAACCTTAATCAAAACTATTCAACTAGCCTAAAAATAAAAAAACCTTCAATGGAAGAGTTTACTTTTTTTTTGCAAAATTTCTGTAAATTTGAAGTTGAACTTAATTAAACAAGCCAAGCAATTTGCTCACAATCACAAGAAATTTTTCCCCCGCCATATTTTCTTCCCCTCTGTTTGTCCACTACCTCGGCTAAACCTAAGCAAAAGAAAAAGAGGTCCAAGAGACAGACCCGAATAAAGAAGAAATAGTAATCTTTGACGAATTAGGAAGAAAAAGGATTCTTATTTTGATACAAGAAGAATCGGCACAAGAAAAAGGCTTTTTCTTGTGCCGAATAGACGATTAAGAAGACCTGCAATCCCTCCGAAAAAGAAGAAATTTTAATTTGATTGTTCTCGCCTTTGCCTTGGATTCTCTTCTTTTGCATGGGATATAAATAAGGAATTCCAGACATCTCATAAACAAAAAGCAGTCTAAACAAAAAAAGGATTTCCAAAATAGATCATAGATAATTCTAGCAATTGCCAATAAATCGAGGCTTTTTACCAACTTGATGGTAAGAAATCCCGGGACCTAGAAATTCATTTCGTACAATTGAACCTTTTCAAACTGTTTCTTTTTGAGAACCAAAAAAACTTGTGCCAAAATAACGGATGCGAAGAAGAACAAAAGGCCTTGGACACGTAATGGATCCTGAAGCACGATTTCTGCGTCCCCCTGACCAAAACCTCCCACATTAGGATTGCTTGTTAATGGTTGATCAAGCTTGATGGATTCCCCCTCTGAAACAAGAAGTTCTGGTCCGGGAGGTATAATATCAATCACTTGGCGTCCATCTGATGCATCAACTATGGATATTTCATACCCCCCCTTTTCTTTACGTAGTATTTTTCTTACTATACCTGTTGACGTAGCATTATAGACTGTATTGTTACTCTTGCTACCATCAGGATAGATCTGTCCTCTTCCTCGGTTTCCCCCTACATATATGGGATATTTTAAGAAATGAGCATCTTTCTTCGTAGCAGGATCAGGGGAAAGAATGGGAAAGACAATTTCACTATATTTCTTACCGGGAACAGGGCCTATCACAAGAATGTTTTTTTTATCGGGACGATAACTCTGAAAAGCAAGATTTCCTATCTTTTCTTTTAACTCAGGGGAAATACGATCGGGCGGCGCTAATTCGAATCCCTCGGGCAAAATAAGAACAGCACCTACATTCAACCCTCCCTTTTTTCCATTAGCAAGAACTTGTTTCAATTGCATATCATAAGGAATTCGAAGAACTGCTTCAAATACAGTATCGGGAAGCACAGCTTGGGGAACTTCAATATCGACGGGCTTGCTAGCTAAATGGCAATTGGCACATACAATTCGTCCAGTTGCTTCTCGTGGGTTTTCATAACCCTGCTGCGCAAAAATGGGATATGCATTTGAAATAGATGTCCGAGTTATTACGTATATCATGATCGATACAGAAATCGATCGAGTTATCTGTTCCTTTACCCAAGAAAAAGTATTTCTATTTTCCATGTCCAATCGCAGATCCCAGAATTTCTACAATAAATTAGATAGGTAGCTAAGCTAATCTAGTTCCCTATACACGAATCTGTTGTCATTCTACTGCAACAGTTGTACTGCAATGATGAATACCTTAAAGTAGGTATAAATAGAAAGAATTTTGCTAAAATGGAAAAGGGCTTTCTTTCTAAAAAAAGATGCTTGCTAATTTGATTAATATTAATATCGGGAGATCAAATGAATTTATGCTTCACTAATTGAATGATAAATGACTACAAGCGAAGGAGATAGACGATTTAAACAAAAAAAGACCCAAAATTTCAAACATGTATCTAGAATTACTGGAAAACTACAAACAAAAATAGTGAAAATAAGCTCGTTAGGAGCCCATCCAAAATCGTTGTAGACCCAACGAATTACTAGTTCCCAACCACGGGTGGAGTGAAATCCAACAAAAAAATCAGTAACTAAAAGAATAAAAAAAGCTTTTATTGAGTCATTTAAATTATAGAAGAATTCCTGAACCCAAGAATTCAAAATGACAAGTTCCTCTTTACCCAGAAAAAAAGAACCACTTAGAATAGCCAAACAGATTATATTTGTCGAGAAATGCAAAATGGTATGGAGATGATCCTCATTATTTATTTTGACCCATTGTATTATTTCCTTGTGTATTCCTGTAGGAGGTTTTTGTACATGTGTCTTTAGTTTCCCTTTTATCATCTCGTCCAAGAGAGAGAAAGTTCTTCTAATTCTATGAATCTTTCTAGAATCCTTTTCTCTTGAATATCAGTTAAGAGAGTTTCGGATTGCCTGGTATTCCACCAATTCTTAATCCAAAGTTCCAGACATTTGTTAAATGAGGAAGAGACCCCCCAAGGCAAAAGTACGATAAATACAAGATATAGTAAAGAAGGCAATGCTTTCTTTTTTTTCATTTTTGATCTGTAAATGGAGTTGTTAATGAATATGCTTCATTCGCTGACTCTATTCCATTCCCTGACTCTATATGATGATATTTCTATTTCATGATATTTCTATTTCTTTGAAGCAAAAACTCTATAGGTTTGATACCCTGTATCTATTCTTCTTTTTTGTATATTAGTTATTAGTGGAATTTCAGTGCATTGGGTTCTTTCTTAGATCTAGATGGAATGAAATAGTGAAATAGAATAAAAAAAAAGCCCTTTCGGATGAAAAAGGAAGAATAGTATGCGATATATCTAACTTGGATAAAAAAAAATTAAAAGCAAATTTCTCTTATCCTCGTTTGTTCCTTCCTTTAGATAAATACTTAAAAATCCCCTTACAATAACAAATCCAATTTAGAAGGGACTTCCTCCCTGTGTTGAGAAAACTTTTCTTCTTCCAATTCTTCTTTTCTTCATTCAACTCAGTTCAAAAAAGATACCTCAAAATACTTCAATTGGTACGCGCAAGAAATAGGCCAATTCGGCAGCTTTTTGTTCAATTTCTCGTGGAGTAAAAAATTTATCATCAGTACGAGTCAAGGGAATGATCCCCTGGCCCCGGATTTCCATATAAAGAATACGACGAGGATAAAGACCCTCTTTAACCTGAATTCTAATTGATTGGATATCCCGCATAAGGAATCGAAGGAAGACGCGACGTTTTATTCCAGGGAATCCCCAACGAAAAATGCACACTATTCCCTCTTTTCTATCGAATCGGTCATAACCACTACCTACATTCCACAAAATAGTACACCACAAGTAGGAGCTAATGAATAGGCCTGCGATTCCGTAGAAAGACATCACGACCCCCTGCGGAAAAAAAAGAATTTCTTGAGATGGAAGTATAGATATAATATTCTTACCAAGATAACTGGAAATCCCAACCGATAAGAATCCTAGTGAACCTAGAAAAAGAATACAGGCCCAGAAAAAATTACCCCTTTTTCGAGAACCTTTTAGAAGTTCTACCCATATGTGTTCTGATCGCCAATTCATATTAGATATACTAAATCCAGCAGCGGTCGATTGAAATTGAGAGAATAAGCTAAATAATTTTGACTTTACTTTTTTTGATTCTGAAATCGCCTTCAGCAACTAGTACTCCTGTGAAATAATAGGTTAGATACATTGACTTTCTATTCAAAAAATATTCGTTGATTCAATTAAAATAAATAAAATAAAACTCGCTATACCTGGCTCTGCATATTCATGCATTTATGCTCGTAGCCTATATCCGCATCCATAACCGTTTTTCATTTGTGTGTAGAAAGTGTGTGTAGAAAAAGCCACATACCCTACCATATTATATTACTTACACTAAAAAATACTAGACAATCTTATTTTTTTGCACATAAAGAAATAAAGAAGTCATTGCAATTGCCGGAAATACTAAGCCTACTAAAGGCACGAAAATAGAAGGTAAGTTTAAATCCGTCATGGAATAGGTGTCTCAATTCAAATTTACTATTTCTATCTAGTCGAAAAATATCTTAAGATTCTTATGATATAATTAAGTATATCTATTATAAGGAATATTGACTATTGTATTGTATTTTTTATTTTTAGTTTGAAAAATATTCTGTAAAAAAAATGAAAGGATAATAAGAAAATTCCAAAAAAGGAGAACTAATTAAAAAGATTTTATTTTGATTTTCCCATCCTCATGGCCTTTCTATCTTTCTAATCTAATTTGAAATTGGATTCAAAAGAAAGCGGTTAGAATTTACTTCCTGCATACATACTTCTCTAGAAGCGCATACAATAATGCGTGGTAAAGGCGGAAAAATAGTATATTCAATCAAAATCAAAGGGCAAATTATCTTACCTACTATAGATCCCCTACTACCCTCTTAGACTTTAAAAGGCGATATACCACCCAAAGAAAGGGTATGAAAATGCCGGGTGGAGTTAGCTTTTCGACGAAGACCTGTCCCGTGCAGCGAAGCCCTGTTAGTAAGACCCCCCGCAATAATGGATTATAGAAGAATATTATTCCAAATACTCCTCTGGACGCATATAGTAGCATTGCGATTCCGAATCTTTTTTATTTATGAATATGAACAGAAAAAATTCATTGTATCGTTGGGTCGGAGCGGAGGTTTGGTCCAGAAAAATTAGAAACAAAACGTCTACTCTACCGCATTGAAGTCTATAGCGCTGTATTTCCACGAAAGTATAATTCTTACCATCAGGATACGATCCTTTCTTTTGAACTAAACGTCTCTACGATGGGTCCAGGTTCTATGTCCAATCCCAAATCAAGGATTTCTCGCTCTTGATCGGAGTCATAAACTAAAAAAAAACTACCTTTTTATCCTTTTTCTCAAGGTTATAGAAAACTTCCTTATCTAGTTCTAGCATTTTGAAAAAAAAAAAATGCTTCTTTTTTTACACACAGTTCGAGTCACTTGTTGACTCACGATTACGCCTGTTAAAAGTTTCAAACGTCCTCTTTTTTGAAATTGAAAGAGAGTCCTATAAAAAGGTCTAACTTCCAAACTATGTCTTTTTTCATTCATTCTCCTTTAGTTTTTTTCTCTATCTAGAAGTGGAATAGAATAACCCGGTTGAAGGGTAATGATCATACGTCTGTAATGCATTGTATGGCCCAGAATAGGTCCTATTCTTCTACCTTTTCCAGGTAGTCGATGGCTATTCACAGCTACCACCTTAACACCAAAGAAGAGTTCGACCCAATGCTTTATTTCTGTCTTAGTGAATCCCGATTCGACATTAAAAGTATATTGATTCTTTCCCAATAAACGAAGACTTTTTTCTGTAAATACTGCGTATTTGATTCCATTATCATTATCATATGATAATACTATATTTTATTATTTTATTATTTTATTTGTATTTCTTTATTGTATTATACCTTAATATATATATTCTAGATATATAGAATAGACGAATCTCAATTTGTCAAGTCTCATGATCATATCATGATCTATTTTTATTCGGCTCAATCTTTTTTTTCTAAAAAAGATTGAGCCGAGTTTAATTGCAATCAATTAGAAGAATAAAGAAGAATTACTGCATTTCATAACTGATTTTTTTCTCTTTTTATTTCGTTTCTTTTTTATTTATACCTTCTTTATCTTTAGTTTTATCTAGTTAATCAATAGTATCTACCGGCTCGAACTCGAATTTGATCGCCTTCCATACTTCACAAGCTGCGGCTAGTTCAGGACTCCATTTGCAAGCTGCTCGGATAATTTCATTACCTTCGCGAGCAAGATCGCGCCCTTCGTTACGAGCTTGTACACAGGCTTCTAAAGCCACTCGATTAGCTGCTGCACCAGGTGCATTTCCCCAAGGATGTCCTAAAGTTCCTCCACCAAATTGTAATACAGAATCGTCCCCAAAGATTTCGGTCAGAGCTGGCATATGCCAAACATGAATACCACCTGAAGCTACCGGTATAACACCTGGCATGGATACCCAGTCCTGAGTGAAAAAGATACCGCGAGCACGATCTTTTTCAATAAAATCATCGCGCAATAAATCAACAAAACCTAAAGTCATTTCGCGTTCCCCTTCTAACTTACCTACTACTGTACCGGAGTGGATATGATCTCCCCCAGACATACGCAATGCTTTAGCTAATACACGGAAATGCATACCATGATTTTTCTGTCTATCAATAACTGCATGCATTGCACGGTGAATGTGAAGAAGTAGGCCATTGTCGCGGCAATAATGAGCCAAAGTAGTATTTGCGGTGAATCCCCCAGTTAAGTAGTCATGCATTACAATAGGAACCCCTAATTCTCTTGCAAATACAGCTCTCTTAATCATTTCTTCACATGTACCCGCAGTCGCATTCAAGTAATGCCCCTTGATTTCACCGGTTTCGGCCTGTGATTTATAAATAGCTTCGGCACAAAAGACAAAACGGTCTCTCCAGCGCATAAATGGTTGTGAGTTTACGTTTTCATCATCTTTGGTAAAATCAAGTCCACCACGTAGACACTCATAACACGCTCTACCATAATTTTTTGCGGATAATCCCAATTTTGGTTTAATAGTACATCCCAATAAAGGACGACCGTACTTGTTCAACTTATCTCTTTCAACTTGGATACCATGAGGCGGGCCTTGGAAAGTTTTTGAATAAGTAGGGGGAATTCGTAGATCCTCCAAACGTAGAGCACGTAGGGCTTTGAAACCAAATACGTTACCTACAATGGAAGTAAACATGTTAGTAACGGAACCCTCTTCAAATAGGTCTAATGGATAAGCTACATAACAGATCCATTGGTTGTCTTCCCCAGCAACAGGCTCGATGTGATAGCATCGTCCTTTGTAACGATCAAGACTGGTAAGTCCATCAGTCCAAACAGTTGTCCATGTACCAGTAGAAGATTCGGCAGCTACTGCAGCCCCTGCTTCTTCGGGCGGAACCCCAGGCTGAGGACTTACTCGGAATGCTGCCAAGATATCAGTATCCTTAGTTTCATACTCTGGGGTGTAGTAAGTCAATTTATAATCTTTAACACCAGCTTGAAATCCAACACCTGCTTTAGTTTCTGTTTGTGGTGACATAAGTCCCTCCCTATAACTCTTGAATTAAGAATTCTCACAATAACAGGGTCTACTCGATGTTAATTAGGCGTAAATGAAACTTTAGCAAAAATCTCGTAAAACAAAAAGGATATTCAATTAATATAATATCAACTCATTAAAGAAAATTGAGGGCATGCTTAGGTTAATGAATATGTTTCATTCATATATAATGCGTACACCCTGTGTATGTTCTATCCTATAGGAATTCCAATATAGGAATTCGATAGGAATTGAGTTGTTGTTATGGTAAGTTAACACGGTTCGTTATTAAACCATGGATTTGATTTACCAAATCCATAATTATTGTATACTCTTTGATAGATATAGCGCAACCCAAATTAATTCCTAATCCTTATTTTACAAGTTCTTAATAGTTCTCTTTTCTTATTTTGAATGCAAATACCTAACTAAATACTAATAAAATTCTTTGTTGACAGCAATCTATGCTTCACAGTAGTATATATTTTGTATATCGAAGTCCTAGATAGGAAAGTAGAGTAGGCACAGATCCTCCACAAAAGGCAAAATGTATATGAAAAAAAAGATTGATTGAACTTTCCAATGGACTCATTCCATGAGTAAACGATTGAATGGGATTCGCTTGGGCAACGAAATCAAGTCCTGGTCCCCTTTTCTCTCTTATTGAATTAACTAATTCATTTCCTTTTTACTTTTGGATTTTTTTTGATTTGATTTGGCATTATTCAACAATAAAAAAAGAAAAATTTCGACAAATTCCTTTTTTTTAATTATGTGATAATTATGAGAACCAATCCTACTACTTCTCCTCCCGGGGTTTCCACAATTGAAGAAAAAAGTACAGGTCGTATCGATCAAATTATTGGACCCGTGCTGGATGTCACTTTTCCCCCAGGCAAGTTACCTTATATTTATAACGCTTTGGTAGTCCAGAGTAGAGACACTGCCGATAAGCAAATTAATGTGACTTGTGAGGTACAACAATTATTAGGAAATAATCGAGTTAGAGCTGTAGCTATGAGTGCTACGGACGGGTTGATGAGAGGAATGGAAGTGATTGACACGGGAGCTCCTCTCAGTGTTCCGGTCGGTGGAGCTACTCTCGGACGAATTTTCAACGTTCTTGGGGAGCCTGTTGACAATTTGGGTCCTGTAGATAGTAGTGCAACGTTCCCTATTCATAGATCTGCGCCTGCCTTTATCGAGTTAGATACGAAATTATCCATCTTTGAAACAGGTATTAAGGTCGTCGATCTTTTAGCTCCTTATCGACGTGGAGGAAAAATAGGACTATTTGGGGGGGCTGGAGTAGGTAAAACAGTACTGATCATGGAATTAATCAATAACATTGCTAAAGCTCATGGGGGCGTATCCGTATTCGGTGGAGTAGGGGAACGGACTCGTGAAGGAAATGATCTTTATATGGAAATGAAGGAATCCGGAGTAATTAATGAAAAAAATATTGAGGAATCAAAGGTAGCTCTAGTCTATGGCCAAATGAATGAACCACCGGGAGCTCGTATGAGAGTTGGTTTAACTGCCCTAACTATGGCGGAATATTTCCGAGATGTTAATAAGCAAGACGTGCTTTTATTTATCGATAATATCTTTCGTTTTGTTCAAGCAGGATCAGAGGTATCCGCTTTATTAGGGAGAATGCCCTCCGCAGTGGGTTATCAACCTACTCTTAGTACAGAAATGGGTTCTTTGCAAGAAAGAATTGCTTCTACTAAAAAGGGATCTATAACTTCGATTCAAGCAGTTTATGTACCTGCAGACGATTTGACCGACCCTGCCCCTGCCACAACATTTGCACATTTGGATGCTACTACCGTACTTTCCAGAGGATTAGCTTCCAAGGGTATTTATCCAGCAGTAGATCCTTTAGATTCAACCTCGACTATGTTACAGCCTCGGATCGTTGGCAACGAACATTATGAAACTGCGCAAAGAGTTAAGGAAACTTTACAACGTTACAAAGAACTTCAGGACATTATCGCAATTCTTGGCTTGGATGAATTATCGGAAGAGGATCGTTTAACTGTAGCAAGAGCAAGAAAAATTGAGCGTTTCTTATCACAACCGTTCTTTGTGGCAGAAGTTTTTACTGGTTCTCCAGGAAAGTATGTTGCTCTTGCGGAAACTATTAGGGGATTTCAACTAATCCTTTCCGGAGAATTAGACGGCCTACCTGAACAGGCTTTTTATTTGGTGGGTAACATCGATGAAGCTAGCACGAAAGCTATAACCTTAGAAGAGGAGAACAAATCGAAGAAATGAAATTAAATCTTTATGTACTGACTCCTAAGCGAATTATTTGGGATTGTGAAGTGAAAGAAATCATTTTATCCACTAATAGTGGCCAAATTGGCGTATTACCAAACCACGCCCCCATTAACACAGCAGTAGATATGGGTCCTTTGAGAATACGCCTCCTCAACGACCAATGGTTAACAGCGATTCTGTGGAGCGGTTTTGCGAGAATAGTTAATAATGAGATCATCATTTTAGGAAATGATGCGGAACTGGGTAGTGATATTGATCCGGAAGAAGCTCAAAAGGCACTTGAAATAGCCGAAGCTAACTTGAGTAAAGCTGAGGGTACGAAAGATTTGGTTGAAGCGAAGCTCGCTCTCAGACGAGCTAGGATACGAATCGAGGCTGTCAATTGGATTCCCCCATCCAATTGAAGACAATCCAGTGGTTTATAGTTGATACAAAGAAAAAGGGAAGAGGGGTAGAAAAAGTTATTAGATAGCGAAGCGAAGTAAGTCCAATGCTATCTAGTAATTTTTCTACCTACTTACCTACTATTGGATTTGAACCAATGACTCCCGCCGTATGAAAGCAATACTCTAACCACTGAGTTAAGTAGGCAATTTATCACCACAAAGGAAGACCCATTACTTCGATCGATTATATATTGAATCCCTTTTCTAAGCAATACCGCTCTGTTATTGGTCTGTTATATACTAAATACTAAACTAAATACTAAACAGATACAGATCAAAGGGGTATCCTCTGGCATTAGAAAATATTCATCTTGACAAGAAATTATCTATATGTTAAGATATCTCTGATAAGGGCTATAGCTCAGTTCGGTAGAGCAACTCGTTTACACGTGCGCCAATGCTTTTCAAAGGAGCTTATTATGCAATGAACATAATCGATCTTATTGCAAAATCAATGTCTTACTTCATAGATTCGAGAGAATAGGAGAACAGTAGCCTGACAAACAGTCGGTTCAGTCCGATTCAGGTGCCAATTCAGGTGCCTAATCAAATAGAACCCTTATGGATTTGCTAGTTGATAAGGTAAATATCCAGCCCACTAAATGCTAGGCGTAATGAGGATAAGGGCCTCCAAAAAACTTCTTTTCGTTCTATGAACTTTAAGGTGTATGAAGTCTCATAGTTAACTCTTGCAGTGGAACGATAGAGACTCCATTTCACTTAGGTTGATTTAATTTAGACCGGAGGCAGACCTAAGTCAAGGTAATCCTCCTTTGAAACACTTTGGTATTGCTCCTAGATAGATCATAATACAAAAAATCAATCAGAGCACAGGGAGCCATCTCATTATCTTTCCGTAAAGAAAAACTATGGTGGACTAACTGATCTTTAAATCAGTTTATGAAAGAGCCCAATGCAAAAAAATGCATGTTGGGTCTTTGAAACAGTTCAAATCATTTCGATAATAATCCGTTTGATCTGTTTTACCGAGAAGGTCTACGGTTCGAATCCGTATAGCCCTAATATGCCCTTTTTTAGATTTTAGGATCTCTATCCTATGTTTTCTTTAGTTTAGTATAGTTTTCATTTTCTCATTAGTATTTGTTTATAGACTGGATAGGCGCCTGCGACATAGAATAGAGATAAAAGCATTACCAAAGGCTCATTCATCGAAAATCAAAATCATACAGACAGGAAAAGAAAAACGAATTTCTATCAAATCAATAGAAGAAAGGATCCTTTCCCTGATTTGAATCCCGTCCTCCTTCAAATAGGATATCTCTAGACTTCCCTATAATAACTGCAATGATTTTATCCATTTTGCGAATTCCTACTTTGTTTTAAGTATATTTATTACTTTGTTTATAGATACATTATGTAAATTGATCAACTTTAAATAGAAAAAATAAAGTAAAGAGTAAATAAGAAAACAGAATATTCTGTCTCATAGTTCTGAAATAGAGTTCTTTATTTTTATTTTATAGTATTACTTCTCATTAATTATACTGCATAGATTAGTCCTACTATCTTAATTAGGTTCTAATTTAGTAGTATTCTCATTTTTATTTAATAGTCTCTTATTATTTTATTATTAAATATTAAATAAAGGATAGAGCTATTCTTTTTTCTAGAGATTCTAGAGAAAGCGAGACAAAGTGAAACGAGAAAGTTTTCTTTATATAAGAATTAGATCTACATACACCATATCTAAATAGAATGGAAATCCAAAAGAAAGGGAGTTGGGATTCCATTGGATGAATCTTTAAAGAAGATGCAGCACAGAGGAAACAAAGGCTAAACTTAAACTAAGCGCTTTTGTTTGAACAAAAAAGATTCTTGTTTCACCGAGGAAAAGAGAGAAGTTCTGGATAAATTGACAATGCTGAATTGAATTGACTAATTTAAGTTCCGCCTATTCCACATTAATGGGAGTACATTATGTTTCTGCTTCACGAATATGATATTTTTTGGACATTTCTAATAATAGCAAGCCTTATTCCTATTTTGGCATTTTCGATTTCAGGACTTTTAGCCCCGGTTAGTGAAGGACCAGAGAAGCTTTCTAGTTATGAATCGGGTATAGAACCCATGGGAGGGGCTTGGGTACAATTCCGAATACGCTATTATATGTTTGCGCTCGTTTTTGTTGTTTTTGATGTGGAAACCGTCTTTCTATACCCTTGGGCAATGAGTTTCGACGTATTGGGTGTATCCGTTTTTATCGAAGCTTTGATTTTCGTGCTTATCTTAGTTGTTGGTTTAGTTTATGCATGGCGAAAAGGAGCCTTGGAATGGTCTTAACTGAATATTTAGACAAAAAAAAAGAAGGAAAAGATTCTATTGAGACAGTTATGAATTTGATTGAGTTTCCCTTACTTGACCAAACAAGTTCCAATTCTGTTATTTCAACTACACCAAATGATCTTTCGAATTGGTCAAGACTCTCCAGTTTATGGCCCCTTCTATACGGTACCAGTTGTTGTTTCATTGAATTTGCTTCATTAATAGGCTCACGATTCGACTTTGATCGTTATGGATTGGTACCAAGATCAAGTCCTAGGCAAGCAGACCTAATTTTAACAGCCGGTACGGTAACAATGAAAATGGCTCCCTCTTTAGTGAGATTATACGAGCAAATGCCTGAACCAAAATACGTCATTGCTATGGGAGCCTGTACTATTACAGGGGGAATGTTCAGTACGGATTCCTATAGTACTGTTCGGGGAGTTGATAAGTTAATTCCTGTGGATGTCTACTTGCCGGGCTGCCCACCTAAACCGGAGGCAGTTATAGATGCCCTAACAAAACTTCGTAAGAAGATATCGCGAGAAATAGTTGAGGATCAAACTCTATCTCAAAATAAAAATAGATGTTTTACTACCAGTCACAAGCTTTATGTTAGGCGCAGTACTCATACAGGAACTTATGAGCAAGAATTGCTCTATCAATCACCATCTACATTAGATATATCTTCTGAAACTTTTTTCAAATCCAAAAGTTCAGTACCTTCCTACAAATTAGTGAATTAGGAGAGGGGCTCTTTTGTGTAGAAAAATAAAAAGCAGGGCAATCTTTCAAACTTGCATCCGAAATGTGAAATATTTATACAAAGAGGGAGAGATGAAGACAATGCAGCAGGGTTGGTTATCTAATTGGCTAGTCAAACATGAGGTGGTTCATAGATCTTTGGGCTTTGATCACCGAGGAATAGAGACTTTACAAATAAAAGCAGGGGATTGGGATTCCATTGCTGTCATTTTATATGTATATGGTTACAATTATTTACGCTCCCAATGTGCTTATGATGTAGCACCCGGTGGATCTTTAGCTAGCGTGTATCATCTTACGAGAATACAATATGGTATAGATAATCCAGAAGAAGTCTGCATAAAAGTCTTTGCCCAAAAGGATAATCCTAGAATTCCGTCTGTCTTCTGGATTTGGAGAAGTGCCGATTTTCAAGAACGCGAATCTTATGATATGGTGGGAATCTCTTATGATAATCATCCGCGCCTTAAACGTATCCTAATGCCTGAAAGTTGGATAGGCTGGCCCTTACGTAAGGATTATATAACCCCCAATTTTTATGAAATACAAGATGCTCATTGAATGATAAGAAATTCATGCTCACTTATACAACACAACTCCAGATTTTATTCAAGTCAAGGAATATTTTTAGGTTCTTTTCCTAGATGAAACGGAATACCTATTTATAATTAATTCCTAATTATACAAAAGCATTCCAGATAGACTGAGCAAAAAAAGGGTTTCATTTGGATTCCCCTATTTTGAAAATCGCATATTAATTTCCTTCATATGAACAGAAAAATAGGATGACTCAAAGAAGTTCTCTACCAGGAACTTTGTACCGCGCACATTACTTAGCACAACTAGGAAAATAAGATAAGATAAAGATAAGCAAGACTAAAAAAATATTCGTCGGAATAGCGGAATACAAAATTAAGAAACGCAAAAAAATAAAGGGGAATCTCACCCCCTTCTTTATCATAAAGAAAAGATATATTTTAAAACTTCTTTAAAAAGAAAAAGAAGTGCCTCTATATTTATATTATAGATTTATCCACTTAGATGAATAAATATTATTAATGAATATGTATCACAATCCATCTCGAGGTATTTGGATCAATACCTATTCGGTGGATCTTTTTTTTTTTTTTCTCTGCCAGGAACCAGATTTGAACTGGTGACACGAGGATTTTCAGTCCTCTGCTCTACCAACTGAGCTATCCTGACCTTTTCTTGTGCATCATCCTAGTAGAGTATTTGTATCTATGTCAATTAAAAGGACTAAAAATTAATTAAAGTATTTCAAATTTTAAATTTGAAAATGGGGGGGGTAGTCCTATGCATTGTGCATGGTTTACTTAAATAAAACTTAAAAATAGAGTGAATAACCAAGATTTCTTGCCGATACTCTAATAAAAAAGAAATCTATTCAATGAATAGGATAAGATCCATTGAGTTCTCTTCGCATTCCTTTGTGAAAGAGTAGAATGAGAAAGCTAATGAATCTTAAACCCATTGCATTGATAAAAAGAAAAAAAAGTGCATTGATAAAAAGAAAAAAAAAAAGAGGATAAATAATAATAATATAGTATAGTTAGGGAATAAAAGAGGATTTGGGGATAGAGGGACTTGAACCCTCACAACTTATAAAGTCGACGGATTTTCCTTTTACTAGAAATTTCATTGTTGTCAGTATTGACATGTAGAATGGGACTCTCTCTTTGTCCTCGTCCGATTAATCCACTTTTTTAAAGATCTCGAAAACTTTGAATTTTAATTGAAGAATTTGATTATTCAATATTCGATTGGAGTGGATTCACAATAATGAAAAAAAAAAATTATGATATGAGTTTTTTATTTCATAATCATTATCATTTCTAATTTCATTTTTAAAAAAGATAAAGAACCTATATTATAATTAGAATATAATATGAGTTCTGTGATTAATCGTTTGCTATGTCAGTATCTATACGTGTTTATTAAATGTATAAGGTATAAAACCCCTCTTTCTCTAATTTAGAACTAGAAGGAATTCCACTAACAACACAACGTAATTAACTCGATTCGTTAGAACAGCTTCCATTGAGTCTCTGCACCTATCCTTTTCCTTTGTATTCTAGTTCGAGAACCCCTTGTTTTCTCAAAACACGGATTTGGCTCAGGATTGCCCTTTTTTAATTCCAGGGTTTCTCTGAATTTGGAAGTTACCACTTAGCAGGTTTCCATACCAAGGCTCAATACAATCAAGTCCGTAGCGTCTACCGATTTCGCCATATCCCCATTTCCCTCTTCTTTGAGACCAGGATTCCTTGTGTAATTTCATCCATCTCTTAGTTTTTTTTTTGAATCATTGAGTTCATCACTCAACGTAGTCTAGCAGTTCAGTTCGACTCTATTTGAGAGACCTCGCTTGCTTATTGCAATTCAGAATTGAATTGATTCTATCCTTGATGTATTTGCAATTCAATCCGAATCAATATATCCAAAAGTTTTTATCTCCCCCACCTCCCGTCTTACTTTTTTATAGTATTCAAAATTATACTATAACGCTTGATATTTATTCTTTTTTTCTAATCAGAATTAGCAATTTTATTTACTCTGACTCTATGTTCCCCTTAGTGAAATATTAATCCTCAAATTATTAACAAATAATAAAGTCTATAATGATCGAATGAAAATACCAATAAATTCTATAATTTTATTTTTTAATATCCTATAGTTAAGCATATCAAGCTAACTTTATCTTTAAGAAGTTTTAGTATTTTTTTATTTTTATAAGTATAACTTCAAATTTAGAACTAGTTAATAGCTAAGATTAATAACTAATATCTGAGATTTTACGGATTTCCTATACTATACCTATTTCTATTTGTTACACTATTTCCGTTATGTAAGCCCACTTAGCTCAGAGGTTAGAGCATCGCATTTGTAATGCGAGGGTCATCGGTTCAAATCCGATAGTCGGCTTTTTTTTCTCTATCGATGTTCTACGAACAAGAATCTCTTTTTTTCCGAATTAAATGGAGAATCCAGGATCTTTTATGTTTTTTACCTTACAATTTTGCTAGATACAAAACAATAAAATAAATAATATATATACAAAAAAAAAAAGATTTTGATGAAATTCCATTTTTTGGGGTACTTTAGTTGATTTTACTCTGTTTATCCTGTAGTTTAATTCAGTTTTAATTTCGATGTATTCTGTAATGTAAATACAATGAAATTAATTGTGTAAAATGAAATTTCAATAAAATAAAAAAAGGAGTCTTCATGTCCCGTTATCGAGGACCTCGTTTAAAAAAAATACGCCGTCTGGGAGCTTTACCAGGACTCACTAGAAAAACACCTAAATCCGGAAGTAATCTTAAAAAAAAATTCAATTCTGGGAAAAAGGAGCAATATCGTATTCGTCTTCAAGAAAAACAGAAATTGCGTTTTCATTATGGTCTGACAGAACGACAATTACTTAGATATGTACATATCGCTGGAAAAGCAAAAAGGTCAACAGGCCAGGTTTTACTACAATTACTTGAAATGCGTTTGGATAATATCCTTTTTCGATTGGGTATGGCTTCAACCATTCCTGGGGCCCGCCAATTAGTCAACCATAGACATATTTTAGTTAATGGTCGTATAGTCAATATACCAAGTTTTCGTTGCAAACCCCGAGATATTATTACTACGAAAGATAACCAAAGATCAAAAGGTCTGGTTCAAAATTATATTGCTTCATCGGACCCGGGGAAATTGCCAAAGCATTTGGCGATTGACACGTTGGAATATAAAGGACTAGTAAATAAAATCCTAGATAGGAAGTGGGTCGGTCTCAAAATAAATGAGTTGTTAGTTGTAGAATATTACTCTCGTCAGACTTGAACTTAACGAAAAAAGGAAAGGTTCATAGAATTTTCTTCCCCTTCCCCTTTCCCCGAACTAAATCGCCCTAAGACCATTACCATTAATTTGTATTTTCCCATCAACTAGCTAAAATTGATTAACCCTAGGATTAGGATCCTTTTTTCTTTTTTCCTCTATGTGTATTTTACATACCACAGTAATTTGCTATAGAGAATTTCTAATTTCTATTAAATCAAAATAAGATAATATAAGATATTATATTATTGCTGGAAAAAATTGTTATTTGATTTGATACATTGTGATCCTTAACGTTGATGAATTAAGAAAAACGGAAAGAGAGGGATTCGAACCCTCGGTAAACAAAAGTCTACATAGCAGTTCCAATGCTACGCCTTGAACCGCTCGGCCATCTCTCCTACATAACTTATTATGGAAAATAAACTGAGTGAATAGCGAGTTTTCTTATTCCTGCAGTACAGGTACAACCGCAACCACTCGGGGGTTCCATAGTTCTATTGGAAAAATTCCTTTTGATCTAAGTGGAAGGATACAGGATTTTTTACTAGAAATTGCGCTCGCTATAAAATAAAAGTTTTAATTTGGGTTTTCCCGCAACTAAAGAAAAAGAAAATGGAAGAATTCTTCTTATTGCATAATAAAATAAAGAAACCTTAGAATTCCGTTTGCATAAGATACGCTACACCATACTATCGAAATCAAAAATAGGGTATGAGACAATTAATAACTTTGAAAACACGAAATAGTTGATAACATAAGTTGTTGTTCAGAAATAGGAAAGTGGAATGAAATCCAGTCTTAGTCAAATATTTCATATCTCTTCGTGTCCAAGCAGAAGGAAAAGGATACAATTTGAGCTGAGCGGAAAATCCATATCTCTCTTATCCATTTAAAGCATATGGATTTAGAGTAGAGCATATGGATCAATCTATTTATAATTATAAGAATCGAATGTGTTTGTTTTTATGTTATTTGTGAAGGAATGAAAACAATTCTATATAGAATGGGTTGGGAATTATGCCTAGATCCCGTGGAAATGGAAATTTCATTGATAAGACCTCCTCAATTGTAGCCAATATTTTATTGCGAATAATTCCGACAACCTCAGGAGAAAAAAAGGCATTTACTTATTATAGAGATGGTGCGATTTGACTCTTTTTTTTGCTTTTTTTTAGCCCTACCTATACCTCAGTCTTACGAAAAAGAGAGGGGGGTTGGCATAGAGAGAACCAAATTTGTAAAGCAAACAAACCCACGCTTCGGGAAGGTGAGGCGAACTAACAATTCCTTCCGTCGTGTATCCTCGATTGATGCGGCTTCAGATACTTCAATTGTAGATTTGAGTATTGAGCGAAAGGTTACACCTACAGGATATGGTATGGTATGGATTACAGGCCAATCCTACTCTATTAGTATCCGTAGGCAGCATAGGGGAGAAAAGCACTACACCTAGAAATAGGAATCAACAAGAGAAAAACTTTGTTAGAAATTACCCCTTTCCTGATCGGTATCAGGGCTGGGAAGAATGGTTGGGATAACAAACAACCATCAGGTTTGTACTTTGGATACCCCTATAACCATCAAAGATCGTTGAAGTAGCTAATTCCTCTAAATAGGAGGCGTTGAGAACAAAGAAATTATTGGAGCTATCGTTTTCCTCTAGCATTAATAGAATTCATTGGTGTTAAGAAAAACCTCTTGTGGGAAGGTTGGCTAGAGATTTCTTGGAAAAATACCAGCCCCTTTCGGTTCATAATGAGACGGGACTAATTCTATTTTGATTCTATAGATTATTTCGCTTAGTACTATTATGTACAGAAGGGAGGAGCCGTATGAGATGAAAACCTCATGTACGGTTTTGGAACGGAGATTTTTTGAATAGAATGAACGACCGTAACGGATGTTGGCTCAATCCGAAGGAAATTATGCGGAAGCTTTGCAAAATTATTATGAAGCTACGCGACTAGAAATCGATCCCTATGATCGAAGTTATATACTCTATAACATAGGCCTTATACACACAAGCAATGGAGAGCATACAAAGGCTTTGGAATATTATTTCCGGGCACTAGAACGAAACCCCTTCTTACCGCAAGCTTTTAATAATATGGCCGTGATCTGTCATTACGTGCGACTATCTCCACTATAGAAAGAAAAAAAAAAAAGAGAGGATCAAATTTTCTAGTAAATACTAGAAAAAAAGGGCTTTCTACATAGGGATCGTAAAAACAACGATTTTTCCCTATCAGCTGTAGGAAGGAAGGACACTTCACGAGAATCAAAAAACGAAGAAAGTATGGCCTATACTACTACTCTATGGATAAAGTTTCTCAAATTGATAGAGAAAGCACCGTAAAGATCAATTAGTGAGCGACTGGGTCGATACAACTAAAAAAACTGCTTACTTATCCCATGATATGGGGCAAAATTTAGGAATCCGCTTATGTAATAGAGCCGATCCACTAAGGGATTAAGCAGCGGTGTAGTATCAGATCCCAAAGATAGTAAGTTCTTTTTTCTTTCTTATGGAAAAAAGTCTTTTTCAAGGATTCTATAGAGATTTCATATATGAAACCGGGATAGTTACC
>NW_028260368.1:13487432-13520001 GCF_056163025.1 Triticum urartu | reverse complement strand
ATCTAACTTGGATAAAAAAAAATTAAAAGCAAATTTCTCTTATCCTCGTTTGTTCCTTCCTTTAGATAAATACTTAAAAATCCCCTTACAATAACAAATCCAATTTAGAAGGGACTTCCTCCCTGTGTTGAGAAAACTTTTCTTCTTCCAATTCTTCTTTTCTTCATTCAACTCAGTTCAAAAAAGATACCTCAAAATACTTCAATTGGTACGCGCAAGAAATAGGCCAATTCGGCAGCTTTTGTTCAATTTCTCGTGGAGTAAAAAATTTATCATCAGTACGAGTCAAGGGGAATGATCCCCTGGCCCCGGATTTCCATATAAAGAATACGACGAGGATAAAGACCCTCTTTAACCTGAATTCTAATTGATTGGATATCCCGCATAAGGAATCGAAGGAAGACGCGACGTTTTATTCCAGGGAATCCCCAACGAAAAATGCACACTATTCCCTCTTTTCTATCGAATCGGTCATAACCACTACCTACATTCCACAAAATAGTACACCACAAGTAGGAGCTAATGAATAGGCCTGCGATTCCGTAGAAAGACATCACGACCCCCTGCGGAAAAAAAAGAATTTCTTGAGATGGAAGTATAGATATAATATTCTTACCAAGATAACTGGAAATCCCAACCGATAAGAATCCTAGTGAACCTAGAAAAAGAATACAGGCCCAGAAAAAATTACCCCTTTTTCGAGAACCTTTTAGAAGTTCTACCCATATGTGTTCTGATCGCCAATTCATATTAGATATACTAAATCCAGCAGCGGTCGATTGAAATTGAGAGAATAAGCTAAATAATTTTGACTTTACTTTTTTTGATTCTGAAATCGCCTTCAGCAACTAGTACTCCTGTGAAATAATAGGTTAGATACATTGACTTTCTATTCAAAAAATATTCGTTGATTCAATTAAAATAAATAAAATAAAACTCGCTATACCTGGCTCTGCATATTCATGCATTTATGCTCGTAGCCTATATCCGCATCCATAACCGTTTTTCATTTGTGTGTAGAAAGTGTGTGTAGAAAAAGCCACATACCCTACCATATTATATTACTTACACTAAAAAATACTAGACAATCTTATTTTTTTGCACATAAAGAAATAAAGAAGTCATTGCAATTGCCGGAAATACTAAGCCTACTAAAGGCACGAAAATAGAAGGTAAGTTTAAATCCGTCATGGAATAGGTGTCTCAATTCAAATTTACTATTTCTATCTAGTCGAAAAATATCTTAAGATTCTTATGATATAATTAAGTATATCTATTATAAGGAATATTGACTATTGTATTGTATTTTTTATTTTTAGTTTGAAAAATATTCTGTAAAAAAAATGAAAGGATAATAAGAAAATTCCAAAAAGGAGAACTAATTAAAAAGATTTTATTTTGATTTTCCCATCCTCATGGCCTTTCTATCTTTCTAATCTAATTTGAAATTGGATTCAAAAGAAAGCGGTTAGAATTTACTTCCTGCATACATACTTCTCTAGAAGCGCATACAATAATGCGTGGTAAAGGCGGAAAAATAGTATATTCAATCAAAATCAAAGGGCAAATTATCTTACCTACTATAGATCCCCTACTACCCTCTTAGACTTTAAAAGGCGATATACCACCCAAAGAAAGGGTATGAAAATGCCGGGTGGAGTTAGCTTTTCGACGAAGACCTGTCCCGTGCAGCGAAGCCCTGTTAGTAAGACCCCCCGCAATAATGGATTATAGAAGAATATTATTCCAAATACTCCTCTGGACGCATATAGTAGCATTGCGATTCCGAATCTTTTTTATTTATGAATATGAACAGAAAAAATTCATTGTATCGTTGGGTCGGAGCGGAGGTTTGGTCCAGAAAAATTAGAAACAAAACGTCTACTCTACCGCATTGAAGTCTATAGCGCTGTATTTCCACGAAAGTATAATTCTTACCATCAGGATACGATCCTTTCTTTTGAACTAAACGTCTCTACGATGGGTCCAGGTTCTATGTCCAATCCCAAATCAAGGATTTCTCGCTCTTGATCGGAGTCATAAACTAAAAAAAAACTACCTTTTTATCCTTTTTCTCAAGGTTATAGAAAACTTCCCTTATCTAGTTCTAGCATTTTGAAAAAAAAAAAATGCTTCTTTTTTTACACACAGTTCGAGTCACTTGTTGACTCACGATTACGCCTGTTAAAAGTTTCAAACGTCCTCTTTTTTGAAATTGAAAGAGAGTCCTATAAAAAGGTCTAACTTCCAAACTATGTCTTTTTTCATTCATTCTCCTTTAGTTTTTTTCTCTATCTAGAAGTGGAATAGAATAACCCGGTTGAAGGGTAATGATCATACGTCTGTAATGCATTGTATGGCCAGAATAGGTCCTATTCTTCTACCTTTTCCAGGTAGTCGATGGCTATTCACAGCTACCACCTTAACACCAAAGAAGAGTTCGACCCAATGCTTTATTTCTGTCTTAGTGAATCCCGATTCGACATTAAAAGTATATTGATTCTTTCCCAATAAACGAAGACTTTTTTCTGTAAATACTGCGTATTTGATTCCATTATCATTATCATATGATAATACTATATTTTATTATTTTATTATTTTATTTGTATTTCTTTATTGTATTATACCTTAATATATATATTCTAGATATATAGAATAGACGAATCTCAATTTGTCAAGTCTCATGATCATATCATGATCTATTTTTATTCGGCTCAAATCTTTTTTTTCTAAAAAAGATTGAGCCGAGTTTAATTGCAATCAATTAGAAGAATAAAGAAGAATTACTGCATTTCATAACTGATTTTTTTCTCTTTTTATTTCGTTTCTTTTTTATTTATACCTTCTTTATCTTTAGTTTTATCTAGTTAATCAATAGTATCTACCGGCTCGAACTCGAATTTGATCGCCTTCCATACTTCACAAGCTGCGGCTAGTTCAGGACTCCATTTGCAAGCTGCTCGGATAATTTTCATTACCTTCGCGAGCAAGATCGCGCCCTTCGTTACGAGCTTGTACACAGGCTTCTAAAGCCACTCGATTAGCTGCTGCACCAGGTGCATTTCCCCAAGGATGTCCTAAAGTTCCTCCACCAAATTGTAATACAGAATCGTCCCCAAAGATTTCGGTCAGAGCTGGCATATGCCAAACATGAATACCACCTGAAGCTACCGGTATAACACCTGGCATGGATACCCAGTCCTGAGTGAAAAAGATACCGCGAGCACGATCTTTTTCAATAAAATCATCGCGCAATAAATCAACAAAACCTAAAGTCATTTCGCGTTCCCCTTCTAACTTACCTACTACTGTACCGGAGTGGATATGATCTCCCCCAGACATACGCAATGCTTTAGCTAATACACGGAAATGCATACCATGATTTTTCTGTCTATCAATAACTGCATGCATTGCACGGTGAATGTGAAGAAGTAGGCCATTGTCGCGGCAATAATGAGCCAAAGTAGTATTTGCGGTGAATCCCCAGTTAAGTAGTCATGCATTACAATAGGAACCCCTAATTCTCTTGCAAATACAGCTCTCTTAATCATTTCTTCACATGTACCCGCAGTCGCATTCAAGTAATGCCCCTTGATTTCACCGGTTTCGGCCTGTGATTTATAAATAGCTTCGGCACAAAAGACAAAACGGTCTCTCCAGCGCATAAATGGTTGTGAGTTTACGTTTTCATCATCTTTGGTAAAATCAAGTCCACCACGTAGACACTCATAACACGCTCTACCATAATTTTTTGCGGATAATCCCAATTTTGGTTTAATAGTACATCCCAATAAAGGACGACCGTACTTGTTCAACTTATCTCTTTCAACTTGGATACCATGAGGCGGGCCTTGGAAAGTTTTTGAATAAGTAGGGGGAATTCGTAGATCCTCCAAACGTAGAGCACGTAGGGCTTTGAAACCAAATACGTTACCTACAATGGAAGTAAACATGTTAGTAACGGAACCCTCTTCAAATAGGTCTAATGGATAAGCTACATAACAGATCCATTGGTTGTCTTCCCCAGCAACAGGCTCGATGTGATAGCATCGTCCTTTGTAACGATCAAGACTGGTAAGTCCATCAGTCCAAACAGTTGTCCATGTACCAGTAGAAGATTCGGCAGCTACTGCAGCCCCTGCTTCTTCGGGCGGAACCCCAGGCTGAGGACTTACTCGGAATGCTGCCAAGATATCAGTATCCTTAGTTTCATACTCTGGGGTGTAGTAAGTCAATTTATAATCTTTAACACCAGCTTGAAATCCAACACCTGCTTTAGTTTCTGTTTGTGGTGACATAAGTCCCTCCCTATAACTCTTGAATTAAGAATTCTCACAATAACAGGGTCTACTCGATGTTAATTAGGCGTAAATGAAACTTTAGCAAAAAATCTCGTAAAACAAAAAGGATATTCAATTAATATAATATCAACTCATTAAAGAAAATTGAGGGCATGCTTAGGTTAATGAATATGTTTCATTCATATATAATGCGGTACACCCTGTGTATGTTCTATCCTATAGGAATTCCAATATAGGAATTCGATAGGAATTGAGTTGTTGTTATGGTAAGTTAACACGGTTCGTTATTAAACCATGGATTTGATTTACCAAATCCATAATTATTGTATACTCTTTGATAGATATAGCGCAACCCAAATTATTCCTAATCCTTATTTTACAAGTTCTTAATAGTTCTCTTTTCTTATTTTGAATGCAAATACCTAACTAAATACTAATAAAATTCTTTGTTGACAAGCAATCTATGCTTCACAGTAGTATATATTTTTGTATATCGAAGTCCTAGATAGGAAAGTAGAGTAGGCACAGATCCTCCACAAAAGGCAAAATGTATATGAAAAAAAAAGATTGATTGAACTTTCCAATGGACTCATTCCATGAGTAAACGATTGAATGGGATTCGCTTGGGCAACGAAATCAAGTCCTGGTCCCCTTTTCTCTCTTATTGAATTAACTAATTCATTTCCTTTTTACTTTTGGATTTTTTTTGATTTGATTTGCATTATTCAACAATAAAAAAAGAAAAATTTCGACAAATTCCTTTTTTTTAATTATGTGATAATTATGAGAACCAATCCTACTACTTCTCCTCCCGGGGTTTCCACAATTGAAGAAAAAAGTACAGGTCGTATCGATCAAATTATTGGACCCGTGCTGGATGTCACTTTTCCCCCCAGGCAAGTTACCTTATATTTATAACGCTTTGGTAGTCCAGAGTAGAGACACTGCCGATAAGCAAATTAATGTGACTTGTGAGGTACAACAATTATTAGGAAATAATCGAGTTAGAGCTGTAGCTATGAGTGCTACGGACGGGTTGATGAGAGGAATGGAAGTGATTGACACGGGAGCTCCTCTCAGTGTTCCGGTCGGTGGAGCTACTCTCGGACGAATTTTCAACGTTCTTGGGGAGCCTGTTGACAATTTGGGTCCTGTAGATAGTAGTGCAACGTTCCCTATTCATAGATCTGCGCCTGCCTTTATCGAGTTAGATACGAAATTATCCATCTTTGAAACAGGTATTAAGGTCGTCGATCTTTTAGCTCCTTATCGGACGTGAGGAAAAATAGGACTATTTGGGGGGGCTGGAGTAGGTAAAACAGTACTGATCATGGAATTAATCAATAACATTGCTAAAGCTCATGGGGGCGTATCCGTATTCGGTGGAGTAGGGAACGGACTCGTGAAGGAAATGATCTTTATATGGAAATGAAGGAATCCGGAGTAATTAATGAAAAAAATATTGAGGAATCAAAGGTAGCTCTAGTCTATGGCCAAATGAATGAACCACCGGGAGCTCGTATGAGAGTTGGTTTAACTGCCCTAACTATGGCGGAATATTTCCGAGATGTTAATAAGCAAGACGTGCTTTTATTTATCGATAATATCTTTCGTTTTGTTCAAGCAGGATCAGAGGTATCCGCTTTATTAGGGAGAATGCCCTCCGCAGTGGGTTATCAACCTACTCTTAGTACAGAAAATGGGTTCTTTGCAAGAAAGAATTGCTTCTACTAAAAAGGGATCTATAACTTCGATTCAAGCAGTTTATGTACCTGCAGACGATTTGACCGACCCTGCCCCTGCCACAACATTTGCACATTTGGATGCTACTACCGTACTTTCCAGAGGATTAGCTTCCAAGGGTATTTATCCAGCAGTAGATCCTTTAGATTCAACCTCGACTATGTTACAGCCTCGGATCGTTGGCAACGAACATTATGAAACTGCGCAAAGAGTTAAGGAAACTTTACAACGTTACAAAGAACTTCAGGACATTATCGCAATTCTTGGCTTGGATGAATTATCGAAGAGGATCGTTTAACTGTAGCAAGAGCAAGAAAAATTGAGCGTTTCTTATCACAACCGTTCTTTGTGGCAGAAGTTTTTACTGGTTCTCCAGGAAAGTATGTTGCTCTTGCGGAAACTATTAGGGGATTTCAACTAATCCTTTCCGGAGAATTAGACGGCCTACCTGAACAGGCTTTTTATTTGGTGGGTAACATCGATGAAGCTAGCACGAAAGCTATAACCTTAGAAGAGGAGAACAAATCGAAGAAATGAAATTAAATCTTTATGTACTGACTCCTAAGCGAATTATTTGGGATTGTGAAGTGAAAGAAATCATTTTATCCACTAATAGTGGCCAAATTGGCGTATTACCAAACCACGCCCCCATTAACACAGCAGTAGATATGGGTCCTTTGAGAATACGCCTCCTCAACGACCAATGGTTAACAGCGATTCTGTGGAGCGGTTTTGCGAGAATAGTTAATAATGAGATCATCATTTTAGGAAATGATGCGGAACTGGGTAGTGATATTGATCCGGAAGAAGCTCAAAAGGCACTTGAAATAGCCGAAGCTAACTTGAGTAAAGCTGAGGGTACGAAAGATTTGGTTGAAGCGAAGCTCGCTCTCAGACGAGCTAGGATACGAATCGAGGCTGTCAATTGGATTCCCCCATCCAATTGAAGACAATCCAGTGGTTTATAGTTGATACAAAGAAAAAGGGAAGAGGGGTAGAAAAAGTTATTAGATAGCGAAGCGAAGTAAGTCCAATGCTATCTAGTAATTTTTCTACCTACTTACCTACTATTGGATTTGAACCAATGACTCCCGCCGTATGAAAGCAATACTCTAACCACTGAGTTAAGTAGGCAATTTATCACCACAAAGGAAGACCCATTACTTCGATCGATTATATATTGAATCCCTTTTCTAAGCAATACCGCTCTGTTATTGGTCTGTTATATACTAAATACTAAACTAAATACTAAACAGATACAGATCAAAGGGGTATCCTCTGGCATTAGAAAATATTCATCTTGACAAGAAATTATCTATATGTTAAGATATCTCTGATAAGGGCTATAGCTCAGTTCGGTAGAGCAACTCGTTTACACGTGCGCCAATGCTTTTCAAAGGAGCTTATTATGCAATGAACATAATCGATCTTATTGCAAAATCAATGTCTTACTTCATAGATTCGAGAGAATAGGAGAACAGTAGCCTGACAAACAGTCGGTTCAGTCCGATTCAGGTGCCAATTCAGGTGCCTAATCAAATAGAACCCTTATGGATTTGCTAGTTGATAAGGTAAATATCCAGCCCACTAAATGCTAGGCGTAATGAGGATAAGGGCCTCCAAAAAACTTCTTTTCGTTCTATGAACTTTAAGGTGTATGAAGTCTCATAGTTAACTCTTGCAGTGGAACGATAGAGACTCCATTTCACTTAGGTTGATTTAATTTAGACCGGAGGCAGACCTAAGTCAAGGTAATCCTCCTTTGAAACACTTTGGTATTGCTCCTAGATAGATCATAATACAAAAAATCAATCAGAGCACAGGGAGCCATCTCATTATCTTTCCGTAAAGAAAAACTATGGTGGACTAACTGATCTTTAAATCAGTTTATGAAAGAGCCCAATGCAAAAAAATGCATGTTGGGTCTTTGAAACAGTTCAAATCATTTCGATAATAATCCGTTTGATCTGTTTTACCGAGAAGGTCTACGGTTCGAATCCGTATAGCCCTAATATGCCCTTTTTTAGATTTTAGGATCTCTATCCTATGTTTTCTTTAGTTTAGTATAGTTTTCATTTTCTCATTAGTATTTGTTTATAGACTGGATAGGCGCCTGCGACATAGAATAGAGATAAAAGCATTACCAAAGGCTCATTCATCGAAAATCAAAATCATACAGACAGGAAAAGAAAAACGAATTTCTATCAAATCAATAGAAGAAAGGATCCTTTCCCTGATTTGAATCCCGTCCTCCTTCAAATAGGATATCTCTAGACTTCCCTATAATAACTGCAATGATTTTATCCATTTTGCGAATTCCTACTTTGTTTTAAGTATATTTATTACTTTGTTTATAGATACATTATGTAAATTGATCAACTTTAAATAGAAAAAATAAAGTAAAGAGTAAATAAGAAAACAGAATATTCTGTCTCATAGTTCTGAAATAGAGTTCTTTATTTTTATTTTATAGTATTACTTCTCATTAATTATACTGCATAGATTAGTCCTACTATCTTAATTAGGTTCTAATTTAGTAGTATTCTCATTTTTATTTAATAGTCTCTTATTATTTTATTATTAAATATTAAATAAAGGATAGAGCTATTCTTTTTTCTAGAGATTCTAGAGAAAGCGAGACAAAGTGAAACGAGAAAGTTTTCTTTATATAAGAATTAGATCTACATACACCATATCTAAATAGAATGGAAATCCAAAAGAAAGGGAGTTGGGATTCCATTGGATGAATCTTTAAAGAAGATGCAGCACAGAGGAAACAAAGGCTAAACTTAAACTAAGCGCTTTTGTTTGAACAAAAAAGATTCTTGTTTCACCGAGGAAAAGAGAGAAGTTCTGGATAAATTGACAATGCTGAATTGAATTGACTAATTTAAGTTCCGCCTATTCCACATTAATGGGAGTACATTATGTTTCTGCTTCACGAATATGATATTTTTTGGACATTTCTAATAATAGCAAGCCTTATTCCTATTTTGGCATTTTCGATTTCAGGACTTTTAGCCCCGGTTAGTGAAGGACCAGAGAAGCTTTCTAGTTATGAATCGGGTATAGAACCCATGGGAGGGGCTTGGGTACAATTCCGAATACGCTATTATATGTTTGCGCTCGTTTTTGTTGTTTTTGATGTGGAAACCGTCTTTCTATACCCTTGGGCAATGAGTTTCGACGTATTGGGTGTATCCGTTTTTATCGAAGCTTTGATTTTCGTGCTTATCTTAGTTGTTGGTTTAGTTTATGCATGGCGAAAAGGAGCCTTGGAATGGTCTTAACTGAATATTTAGACAAAAAAAAAGAAGGAAAAGATTCTATTGAGACAGTTATGAATTTGATTGAGTTTCCCTTACTTGACCAAACAAGTTCCAATTCTGTTATTTCAACTACACCAAATGATCTTTCGAATTGGTCAAGACTCTCCAGTTTATGGCCCCTTCTATACGGTACCAGTTGTTGTTTCATTGAATTTGCTTCATTAATAGGCTCACGATTCGACTTTGATCGTTATGGATTGGTACCAAGATCAAGTCCTAGGCAAGCAGACCTAATTTTAACAGCCGGTACGGTAACAATGAAAATGGCTCCCTCTTTAGTGAGATTATACGAGCAAATGCCTGAACCAAAATACGTCATTGCTATGGGAGCCTGTACTATTACAGGGGGAATGTTCAGTACGGATTCCTATAGTACTGTTCGGGGAGTTGATAAGTTAATTCCTGTGGATGTCTACTTGCCGGGCTGCCCACCTAAACCGGAGGCAGTTATAGATGCCCTAACAAAACTTCGTAAGAAGATATCGCGAGAAATAGTTGAGGATCAAACTCTATCTCAAAATAAAAATAGATGTTTTACTACCAGTCACAAGCTTTATGTTAGGCGCAGTACTCATACAGGAACTTATGAGCAAGAATTGCTCTATCAATCACCATCTACATTAGATATATCTTCTGAAACTTTTTTCAAATCCAAAAGTTCAGTACCTTCCTACAAATTAGTGAATTAGGAGAGGGGCTCTTTTGTGTAGAAAAATAAAAAGCAGGGCAATCTTTCAAACTTGCATCCGAAATGTGAAATATTTATACAAAGAGGGAGAGATGAAGACAATGCAGCAGGGTTGGTTATCTAATTGGCTAGTCAAACATGAGGTGGTTCATAGATCTTTGGGCTTTGATCACCGAGGAATAGAGACTTTACAAATAAAAGCAGGGGATTGGGATTCCATTGCTGTCATTTTATATGTATATGGTTACAATTATTTACGCTCCCAATGTGCTTATGATGTAGCACCCGGTGGATCTTTAGCTAGCGTGTATCATCTTACGAGAATACAATATGGTATAGATAATCCAGAAGAAGTCTGCATAAAAGTCTTTGCCCAAAAGGATAATCCTAGAATTCCGTCTGTCTTCTGGATTTGGAGAAGTGCCGATTTTCAAGAACGCGAATCTTATGATATGGTGGGAATCTCTTATGATAATCATCCGCGCCTTAAACGTATCCTAATGCCTGAAAGTTGGATAGGCTGGCCCTTACGTAAGGATTATATAACCCCCAATTTTTATGAAATACAAGATGCTCATTGAATGATAAGAAATTCATGCTCACTTATACAACACAACTCCAGATTTTATTCAAGTCAAGGAATATTTTTAGGTTCTTTTCCTAGATGAAACGGAATACCTATTTATAATTAATTCCTAATTATACAAAAGCATTCCAGATAGACTGAGCAAAAAAAGGGTTTCATTTGGATTCCCCTATTTTGAAAATCGCATATTAATTTCCTTCATATGAACAGAAAAATAGGATGACTCAAAGAAGTTCTCTACCAGGAACTTTGTACCGCGCACATTACTTAGCACAACTAGGAAAATAAGATAAGATAAAGATAAGCAAGACTAAAAAAATATTCGTCGGAATAGCGGAATACAAAATTAAGAAACGCAAAAAAATAAAGGGGAATCTCACCCCCTTCTTTATCATAAAGAAAAGATATATTTTAAAACTTCTTTAAAAAGAAAAAGAAGTGCCTCTATATTTATATTATAGATTTATCCACTTAGATGAATAAATATTATTAATGAATATGTATCACAATCCATCTCGAGGTATTTGGATCAATACCTATTCGGTGGATCTTTTTTTTTTTTTTCTCTGCCAGGAACCAGATTTGAACTGGTGACACGAGGATTTTCAGTCCTCTGCTCTACCAACTGAGCTATCCTGACCTTTTCTTGTGCATCATCCTAGTAGAGTATTTGTATCTATGTCAATTAAAAGGACTAAAAATTAATTAAAGTATTTCAAATTTTAAATTTGAAAATGGGGGGGGTAGTCCTATGCATTGTGCATGGTTTACTTAAATAAAACTTAAAAATAGAGTGAATAACCAAGATTTCTTGCCGATACTCTAATAAAAAAGAAATCTATTCAATGAATAGGATAAGATCCATTGAGTTCTCTTCGCATTCCTTTGTGAAAGAGTAGAATGAGAAAGCTAATGAATCTTAAACCCATTGCATTGATAAAAAGAAAAAAAAGTGCATTGATAAAAAGAAAAAAAAAAAGAGGATAAATAATAATAATATAGTATAGTTAGGGAATAAAAGAGGATTTGGGGATAGAGGGACTTGAACCCTCACAACTTATAAAGTCGACGGATTTTCCTTTTACTAGAAATTTCATTGTTGTCAGTATTGACATGTAGAATGGGACTCTCTCTTTGTCCTCGTCCGATTAATCCACTTTTTTAAAGATCTCGAAAACTTTGAATTTTAATTGAAGAATTTGATTATTCAATATTCGATTGGAGTGGATTCACAATAATGAAAAAAAAAAATTATGATATGAGTTTTTTATTTCATAATCATTATCATTTCTAATTTCATTTTTAAAAAAGATAAAGAACCTATATTATAATTAGAATATAATATGAGTTCTGTGATTAATCGTTTGCTATGTCAGTATCTATACGTGTTTATTAAATGTATAAGGTATAAAACCCCTCTTTCTCTAATTTAGAACTAGAAGGAATTCCACTAACAACACAACGTAATTAACTCGATTCGTTAGAACAGCTTCCATTGAGTCTCTGCACCTATCCTTTTCCTTTGTATTCTAGTTCGAGAACCCCTTGTTTTCTCAAAACACGGATTTGGCTCAGGATTGCCCTTTTTTAATTCCAGGGTTTCTCTGAATTTGGAAGTTACCACTTAGCAGGTTTCCATACCAAGGCTCAATACAATCAAGTCCGTAGCGTCTACCGATTTCGCCATATCCCCATTTCCCTCTTCTTTGAGACCAGGATTCCTTGTGTAATTTCATCCATCTCTTAGTTTTTTTTTTGAATCATTGAGTTCATCACTCAACGTAGTCTAGCAGTTCAGTTCGACTCTATTTGAGAGACCTCGCTTGCTTATTGCAATTCAGAATTGAATTGATTCTATCCTTGATGTATTTGCAATTCAATCCGAATCAATATATCCAAAAGTTTTTATCTCCCCCACCTCCCGTCTTACTTTTTTATAGTATTCAAAATTATACTATAACGCTTGATATTTATTCTTTTTTTCTAATCAGAATTAGCAATTTTATTTACTCTGACTCTATGTTCCCCTTAGTGAAATATTAATCCTCAAATTATTAACAAATAATAAAGTCTATAATGATCGAATGAAAATACCAATAAATTCTATAATTTTATTTTTTAATATCCTATAGTTAAGCATATCAAGCTAACTTTATCTTTAAGAAGTTTTAGTATTTTTTTATTTTTATAAGTATAACTTCAAATTTAGAACTAGTTAATAGCTAAGATTAATAACTAATATCTGAGATTTTACGGATTTCCTATACTATACCTATTTCTATTTGTTACACTATTTCCGTTATGTAAGCCCACTTAGCTCAGAGGTTAGAGCATCGCATTTGTAATGCGAGGGTCATCGGTTCAAATCCGATAGTCGGCTTTTTTTTCTCTATCGATGTTCTACGAACAAGAATCTCTTTTTTTCCGAATTAAATGGAGAATCCAGGATCTTTTATGTTTTTTACCTTACAATTTTGCTAGATACAAAACAATAAAATAAATAATATATATACAAAAAAAAAAGATTTTGATGAAATTCCATTTTTTGGGGTACTTTAGTTGATTTTACTCTGTTTATCCTGTAGTTTAATTCAGTTTTAATTTCGATGTATTCTGTAATGTAAATACAATGAAATTAATTGTGTAAAATGAAATTTCAATAAAATAAAAAAAGGAGTCTTCATGTCCCGTTATCGAGGACCTCGTTTAAAAAAAATACGCCGTCTGGGAGCTTTACCAGGACTCACTAGAAAAACACCTAAATCCGGAAGTAATCTTAAAAAAAAATTCAATTCTGGGAAAAAGGAGCAATATCGTATTCGTCTTCAAGAAAAACAGAAATTGCGTTTTCATTATGGTCTGACAGAACGACAATTACTTAGATATGTACATATCGCTGGAAAAGCAAAAAGGTCAACAGGCCAGGTTTTACTACAATTACTTGAAATGCGTTTGGATAATATCCTTTTTCGATTGGGTATGGCTTCAACCATTCCTGGGGCCCGCCAATTAGTCAACCATAGACATATTTTAGTTAATGGTCGTATAGTCAATATACCAAGTTTTCGTTGCAAACCCCGAGATATTATTACTACGAAAGATAACCAAAGATCAAAAGGTCTGGTTCAAAATTATATTGCTTCATCGGACCCGGGGAAATTGCCAAAGCATTTGGCGATTGACACGTTGGAATATAAAGGACTAGTAAATAAAATCCTAGATAGGAAGTGGGTCGGTCTCAAAATAAATGAGTTGTTAGTTGTAGAATATTACTCTCGTCAGACTTGAACTTAACGAAAAAAGGAAAGGTTCATAGAATTTTCTTCCCCTTCCCCTTTCCCCGAACTAAATCGCCCTAAGACCATTACCATTAATTTGTATTTTCCCATCAACTAGCTAAAATTGATTAACCCTAGGATTAGGATCCTTTTTTCTTTTTTCCTCTATGTGTATTTTACATACCACAGTAATTTGCTATAGAGAATTTCTAATTTCTATTAAATCAAAATAAGATAATATAAGATATTATATTATTGCTGGAAAAAATTGTTATTTGATTTGATACATTGTGATCCTTAACGTTGATGAATTAAGAAAAACGGAAAGAGAGGGATTCGAACCCTCGGTAAACAAAAGTCTACATAGCAGTTCCAATGCTACGCCTTGAACCGCTCGGCCATCTCTCCTACATAACTTATTATGGAAAATAAACTGAGTGAATAGCGAGTTTTCTTATTCCTGCAGTACAGGTACAACCGCAACCACTCGGGGGTTCCATAGTTCTATTGGAAAAATTCCTTTTGATCTAAGTGGAAGGATACAGGATTTTTTACTAGAAATTGCGCTCGCTATAAAATAAAAGTTTTAATTTGGGTTTTCCCGCAACTAAAGAAAAAGAAAATGGAAGAATTCTTCTTATTGCATAATAAAATAAAGAAACCTTAGAATTCCGTTTGCATAAGATACGCTACACCATACTATCGAAATCAAAAATAGGGTATGAGACAATTAATAACTTTGAAAACACGAAATAGTTGATAACATAAGTTGTTGTTCAGAAATAGGAAAGTGGAATGAAATCCAGTCTTAGTCAAATATTTCATATCTCTTCGTGTCCAAGCAGAAGGAAAAGGATACAATTTGAGCTGAGCGGAAAATCCATATCTCTCTTATCCATTTAAAGCATATGGATTTAGAGTAGAGCATATGGATCAATCTATTTATAATTATAAGAATCGAATGTGTTTGTTTTTATGTTCATTTTGTGAAGGAATGAAAACAATTCTATATAGAATGGGTTGGGAATTATGCCTAGATCCCGTGGAAATGGAAATTTCATTGATAAGACCTCCTCAATTGTAGCCAATATTTTATTGCGAATAATTCCGACAACCTCAGGAGAAAAAAAGGCATTTACTTATTATAGAGATGGTGCGATTTGACTCTTTTTTTTGCTTTTTTTTAGCCCTACCTATACCTCAGTCTTACGAAAAAGAGAGGGGGGTTGGCATAGAGAGAACCAAATTTGTAAAGCAAACAAACCCACGCTTCGGGAAGGTGAGGCGAACTAACAATTCCTTCCGTCGTGTATCCTCGATTGATGCGGCTTCAGATACTTCAATTGTAGATTTGAGTATTGAGCGAAAGGTTACACCTACAGGATATGGTATGGTATGGATTACAGGCCAATCCTACTCTATTAGTATCCGTAGGCAGCATAGGGGAGAAAAGCACTACACCTAGAAATAGGAATCAACAAGAGAAAAACTTTGTTAGAAATTACCCCTTTCCTGATCGGTATCAGGGCTGGGAAGAATGGTTGGGATAACAAACAACCATCAGGTTTGTACTTTGGATACCCCTATAACCATCAAAGATCGTTGAAGTAGCTAATTCCTCTAAATAGGAGGCGTTGAGAACAAAGAAATTATTGGAGCTATCGTTTTCCTCTAGCATTAATAGAATTCATTGGTGTTAAGAAAAACCTCTTGTGGGAAGGTTGGCTAGAGATTTCTTGGAAAAATACCAGCCCCTTTCGGTTCATAATGAGACGGGACTAATTCTATTTTGATTCTATAGATTATTTCGCTTAGTACTATTATGTACAGAAGGGAGGAGCCGTATGAGATGAAAACCTCATGTACGGTTTTGGAACGGAGATTTTTTGAATAGAATGAACGACCGTAACGGATGTTGGCTCAATCCGAAGGAAATTATGCGGAAGCTTTGCAAAATTATTATGAAGCTACGCGACTAGAAATCGATCCCTATGATCGAAGTTATATACTCTATAACATAGGCCTTATACACACAAGCAATGGAGAGCATACAAAGGCTTTGGAATATTATTTCCGGGCACTAGAACGAAACCCCTTCTTACCGCAAGCTTTTAATAATATGGCCGTGATCTGTCATTACGTGCGACTATCTCCACTATAGAAAGAAAAAAAAAAAAGAGAGGATCAAATTTTCTAGTAAATACTAGAAAAAAAGGGCTTTCTACATAGGGATCGTAAAAACAACGATTTTTCCCTATCAGCTGTAGGAAGGAAGGACACTTCACGAGAATCAAAAAACGAAGAAAGTATGGCCTATACTACTACTCTATGGATAAAGTTTCTCAAATTGATAGAGAAAGCACCGTAAAGATCAATTAGTGAGCGACTGGGTCGATACAACTAAAAAAAACTGCTTACTTATCCCATGATATGGGGCAAAATTTAGGAATCCGCTTATGTAATAGAGCCGATCCACTAAGGGATTAAGCAGCGGTGTAGTATCAGATCCCAAAGATAGTAAGTTCTTTTTTCTTTCTTATGGAAAAAAGTCTTTTTCAAGGATTCTATAGAGATTTCATATATGAAACCGGGATAGTTACCTCTCAGAAAATTTGAACGAAGGCTCTATATCTATCTATGCTTCATTCTTCTGAAGGTGGGAAAAAAGATCAAACTGATTATTGATAAAAATTAGGGTTTGAAACTTAGGTAATTAATTTCTTCTGCTTAACCCAAGAACAAATTGGATCGATTTTTGATAAATCGAATTCAGTTAAGATAGGGGAAATTCAGATAGCAATTTCTGAGCCGTATGAGGTAGGAAACTCTCAAGTACGGTTCTAAGGGAAGGAACTTCCTATTCCGACCGAGGAGAACAGGCCATTCTACAGGGTGATTCGGAAATTGCGGAAGCTTGGTTTGATCAAGCTGCTGAATATTGGAAACAAGCTATAGCGCTTACTCCGGGAAATTATATTGAAGCACAGAACTGGTTGAAGATTACGAAGCGCTTTGAATTTGAATAAGACCATGCTCCTTCTTTTTCATAAAATGGGTGGTTTGGTTGTTGATCCATTAATCAAATAAATTAGGTCGTAAGATCGAATCAAGAATTTCATTATATCCATTTCTTATACCTTCTATTTTATATGATATTTCATAAGAATAAACCATAGGGATAGGGTCTAGAATAGAAGTAATAAAGTGAATAAAAAGAGGGGGCAATCTAAATATTGCTAATATATTAGGACCATCTTATTAATAATTCTAATGAGTTATCTTGGAATTTAGAATCAAATAAAAAACCCTATATTATGCTCAAGGAAAGTAGATATAGATAGGAGCTTATGCCCTCAAAAAAAATACACTAGTTTCTTAAATTAAAAATAAAAAAGATTTTTTTCTTACGTCGAGAAATATTTGTTTTTCAAGATAAACAATGTCCGTTAGGCACCTAATCTTTATGTCATAATAGACCCGAACACTTGCCTCGGATTGACTTCAATATATAATTGCTCCAGTGAATAACTAAAAAAAAAATAGAAGGATGGTAGATAGTAAAGAAAAGAACTAATCACAATATCTATCTTTCAAAATCTATCTTTCAAAATCTATCTTTCAAAATATATATCTTTCAAAGATTCACTAAAAAGACAGTTGGCGGGTCTCTTTGTATGTCTTGTCCGGAAAGAGGAGGACTTAATGATTATTCGTTCGCCGGAACCAGAAGTAAAAATTGTTGTGGATAGGGATCCTGTAAAAACATCTTTTGAGGAATGGGCCAGACCCGGCCATTTCTCAAGAACACTAGCTAAGGGCCCTGATACTACCACTTGGATCTGGAACCTACATGCTGATGCTCACGATTTCGATAGTCATACTGGTGATTTGGAGGAGATTTCTCGAAAAGTCTTTAGTGCTCATTTCGGGCAACTTTCCATTATCTTTCTTTGGTTGAGTGGCATGTACTTTCATGGCGCCCGTTTTTCCAATTATGAAGCATGGCTAAGTGATCCTACTCACATTGGACCCAGTGCTCAGGTAGTTTGGCCTATAGTAGGGCAAGAAATATTGAATGGTGATGTAGGCGGGGGTTTCCGAGGAATCCAAATAACCTCTGGTTTTTTTCAGCTTTGGCGAGCATCTGGAATAACTAGTGAATTACAACTCTATTGTACTGCAATTGGTGCATTGATTTTTGCAGCGTTAATGCTTTTTGCTGGTTGGTTCCATTATCACAAAGCCGCTCCCAAATTGGCCTGGTTCCAAGATGTAGAATCCATGTTGAATCACCACTTAGCGGGATTATTAGGACTTGGGTCTCTTTCTTGGGCGGGGCACCAAATTCATGTATCTTTACCAATTAACCAATTTCTTGACGCTGGGGTGGATCCTAAAGAGATACCACTTCCTCATGAATTTATCTTGAATCGGGACCTTTTGGCTCAACTTTATCCTAGTTTTGCCGAAGGAGCAACCCCTTTTTTCACTTTAAATTGGTCCAAATACGCAGAATTTCTGACTTTTCGCGGAGGACTAGATCCAGTAACCGGTGGTCTCTGGCTGACCGATATTGCGCACCATCATTTAGCTATTGCTATTCTTTTCCTAATCGCAGGTCATATGTATAGGACCAATTGGGGTATTGGCCATGGACTTAAAGATATTTTGGAGGCTCACAAGGGCCCATTTACAGGACAAGGCCATAAGGGTCTTTATGAAATCTTAACAACGTCATGGCATGCTCAATTATCTCTTAACCTAGCTATGCTAGGCTCTACAACCATTGTTGTAGCTCATCATATGTATTCTATGCCTCCCTATCCATACCTAGCTACTGACTATGGTACACAACTTTCCTTGTTCACACACCACATGTGGATTGGCGGATTTCTAATAGTCGGTGCTGCTGCACATGCAGCAATTTTTATGGTAAGAGACTATGATCCAACTACTCGATACAACGATCTATTAGATCGCGTCCTTAGACACCGCGATGCAATCATATCCCACCTTAACTGGGTATGTATATTTCTAGGTTTTCACAGTTTTGGCTTGTACATTCATAATGATACCATGAGTGCTTTAGGCCGTCCACAAGATATGTTTTCGGATACTGCCATACAATTACAACCTATCTTTGCTCAATGGGTACAAAATATCCATGCTACTGCGCCTGGCGTAACAGCTCCTGGTGCAACAACAAGTACTAGCTTAACGTGGGGAGGCGGCGAGTTAGTAGCAGTAGGTGGCAAAGTGGCTTTGTTACCTATTCCATTAGGAACCGCAGATTTTTTAGTCCATCACATTCATGCATTTACCATACATGTGACTGTATTAATACTTTTGAAAGGTGTTTTATTTGCTCGGAGTTCCCGTTTGATACCCGATAAAGCAAATCTAGGTTTTCGCTTTCCTTGCGATGGGCCTGGCCGAGGGGGAACATGTCAAGTATCCGCCTGGGATCATGTTTTCTTAGGTTTATTCTGGATGTACAATGCAATTTCGGTAGTCATTTTCCATTTCAGTTGGAAAATGCAGTCGGATGTTTGGGGTACTATAAGTGATCAAGGGGTGGTAACTCATATTACAGGGGGAAACTTTGCACAGAGTTCCATTACGATTAATGGGTGGCTTCGAGATTTCTTGTGGGCACAGGCATCGCAAGTCATTCAGTCTTATGGTTCTTCATTATCTGCATATGGTCTTTTTTTCTTAGGTGCTCATTTTGTCTGGGCCTTCAGTTTAATGTTTTTATTCAGCGGCCGTGGTTATTGGCAAGAACTCATTGAATCTATCGTTTGGGCTCATAACAAATTAAAAGTTGCTCCTGCTACTCAGCCTAGAGCCTTGAGCATTATACAAGGACGCGCTGTAGGAGTAACCCATTACCTTCTGGGTGGAATTGCCACGACATGGGCATTCTTCTTAGCGAGAATTATTGCAGTAGGATAGTGGCTAGGAGGATTTGAAAGGCATTATGGAATTAAGATTTCCCAGGTTTAGCCAAGGCTTAGCTCAGGACCCCACTACTCGTCGTATTTGGTTTGGTATTGCTACCGCACATGATTTCGAAAGTCATGATGATATTACTGAAGAACGTCTTTATCAGAACATTTTTGCTTCTCACTTTGGGCAATTAGCAATAATCTTTCTATGGACGTCCGGAAATCTGTTTCATGTAGCTTGGCAAGGAAATTTTGAATCATGGATACAGGATCCTTTACACGTAAGACCTATTGCTCATGCGATTTGGGATCCTCATTTTGGTCAACCCGCTGTGGAAGCCTTTACTCGAGGAGGTGCTGCTGGTCCAGTGAATATTGCTTATTCTGGAGTTTATCAGTGGTGGTATACAATAGGATTACGCACCAATGAGGATCTTTATACTGGAGCTCTTTTTCTATTATTTCTTTCTACGCTGTCCTTAATAGCGGGTTGGTTACATCTACAACCCAAATGGAAACCAAGCCTTTCGTGGTTCAAAAACGCGGAATCTCGTCTCAATCATCATTTGTCAGGACTTTTCGGGGTAAGTTCTTTGGCTTGGACAGGACATTTAGTTCATGTTGCTATTCCCGCATCCAGGGGGGAGTACGTTCGATGGAATAATTTCTTAGATGTATTACCCTATCCCCAGGGGTTGGGACCCCTTTTGACGGGTCAATGGAATCTTTATGCCCAAAACCCTGATTCGAGTAATCATTTATTTGGTACCGCTCAAGGAGCGGGAACTGCCATTCTAACTCTTCTTGGGGGATTCCATCCACAAACACAAAGTTTGTGGCTGACCGATATGGCTCACCATCATTTAGCTATTGCATTTATTTTTCTCATTGCCGGTCACATGTATCGAACTAACTTCGGAATTGGGCACAGTATTAAAGATCTTTTAGAAGCGCATACTCCTCCGGGGGGTCGATTAGGGCGTGGGCATAAGGGCCTTTATGACACAATCAACAATTCGATTCATTTTCAGTTAGGTCTTGCTCTAGCTTCTTTAGGGGTTATTACTTCCTTAGTAGCTCAACATATGTACTCTTTACCTCCTTATGCATTCATAGCACAAGACTTTACTACTCAAGCTGCTTTATATACTCATCACCAATATATTGCAGGGTTCATCATGACAGGGGCTTTTGCTCATGGAGCTATTTTTTTCATTAGGGATTACAATCCGGAACAGAATGAGGATAATGTATTGGCAAGAATGTTAGACCATAAAGAAGCTATCATATCTCATTTAAGTTGGGCTAGCCTCTTTCTAGGATTCCATACCTTGGGCCTTTATGTTCATAACGACGTCATGCTTGCTTTTGGTACTCCAGAAAAGCAAATCTTGATCGAACCTATATTTGCCCAATGGATACAATCTGCTCATGGCAAGACGACATATGGGTTCGATATACTCTTATCTTCAACGAATGGCCCCGCTTTCAATGCGGGTCGAAGCCTATGGTTGCCCGGATGGTTGAATGCTGTTAATGAGAATAGTAATTCGCTTTTCTTAACAATAGGACCTGGGGATTTCTTGGTTCATCATGCTATTGCTCTAGGTTTGCATACAACTACATTGATTTTAGTAAAGGGCGCTTTAGATGCACGCGGTTCCAAATTAATGCCAGATAAAAAGGATTTTGGATATAGTTTTCCTTGTGACGGCCCAGGGCGCGGCGGTACTTGTGATATTTCTGCTTGGGACGCATTTTATTTGGCAGTTTTCTGGATGTTAAATACCATTGGGTGGGTTACTTTTTATTGGCATTGGAAACATATCACATTATGGCAGGGCAACGTTTCACAATTTAATGAATCCTCCACTTATTTGATGGGATGGTTAAGAGATTACCTATGGTTAAACTCTTCACAACTTATCAATGGATATAATCCTTTTGGGATGAATAGTTTATCGGTATGGGCGTGGATGTTCTTATTTGGACATCTTGTTTGGGCTACTGGATTTATGTTCTTAATTTCCTGGCGGGGGTATTGGCAGGAATTAATTGAGACTTTAGCATGGGCTCATGAACGCACACCTTTAGCTAATTTAATTCGCTGGAGAGATAAGCCCGTGGCTCTTTCCATTGTGCAAGCAAGATTGGTTGGATTAGCTCACTTTTCCGTGGGTTATATATTCACTTATGCAGCTTTCTTGATTGCCTCAACATCAGGCAAGTTTGGTTAATTTAGTTTGTTTTTTTGTACTGTATCAGCACCTAGTTCATTACTCTTGATAGAGAGGGAGGATCTGCCTTTTTAGATTTCTTTTTCTATTTATTTTTCCATCTAGGATTAGAACCGTATACTTGGTAATAATAGCAACGACACATTATGGCAAAAAAAAGTTTGATTCAGAGGGAGAAGAAGCGGCAGAAATTAGAACAGAAATATCATTTGATTCGTCAATCTTTAAAAAAAAAGATAAGAAGCAAAGTTTCTCCCTTGAGTTTGAGTGAAAAAACGAAAATGCGAGAAAAATTGCAATCCCTACCGCGTAATAGTGCACCTACACGCCTTCATCGACGTTGTTTTTTGACCGGAAGACCTAGAGCTAACTATCGACATTTTGGGCTATCCGGACACGTACTTCGAGAAATGGTTTATGAATGTTTGTTACCGGGTGCAACAAGATCCAGTTGGTAAGGATAAAATACCCTTTCGTATTTGTATGGATTTCTGGAATTGATAATCATAGAGGAGCCCTCTTTACCATTCTGTATAAATGGACTATTCTATTTGTATAGATATTGGTAGAGGGGCGTATCCAACCCTCTTTTATCCACTAGTTACCCCTCTTTAGTTTAAGAGTATAGAGCAGTTTGGTAGCTCATAAGGCTCATAACCTTGGGGTTGCGGGTTCGATTCCCACTACCGCCTCCATACTCCTTCTTTATGATATATGCATGATATAATATATACATCATGCATTTGTATCTGGATTTTTTGATTTCCTAAAAGAGTTTTGGTCTAACAGTTTTTTCTCGGAAGAAGCAAAAAAATAAAAGAAAGAATAAAATATGAAAGAAAAGCGTCCATTGTCTAATGGATAGGACAGAGGTCTTCTAAACCTTTGGTATAGGTTCAAATCCTATTGGACGCAATCTTATTTCTATCTATTCTTTAAATAACTATACTAAACTAAAAACAAAGAAAACTTTTTTGCATGATTCAAATGAAAAAGCTTTCTCAACGATTCCTATTCTACTAACAAGAGTAGACATGCAAAATTTATTTGTTACTGAAGAGAAAACCGTTCCAGCTGTTCCTGAATAGCTTCCTTCAAAAGGATTTCCGCTTGCTCGGTGAATGTCTTGCTAGAAGATATAATTTCTTGGAATTGAGGTTTAGTATCTTTTAGATGTTTACGTAACTCATCCAGAAATTTATTTACCTGTTCAATTTCTAACGAATCAAGATATCCTCTTGTTCCGGTATAAATAGTAGCTATCTGCTCTTCCACTGGGAGAGGATTTGCCTGGGATTGTTTAAGCAATTCCCTTAATCGTCGACCCCTTGCCAATTGATTCTGACTTGTTTTATCGAGAGCAGAGGCGAATTGTGCAAAGGCTTGTAACTCTGCGAATTGCGCTAGTTCCAATTTTGATTTGCCAGCTACTTGTTTCATGGCTTTAATTTGAGCCGCGGATCCTACTCTGGAAACAGAAATACCCACATTAATAGCGGGTCGAATTCCGGCATTGAATAGATCCGCAGATAAGAATATTTGTCCATCTGTAATGGAGATTACATTAGTAGGAATATAGGCGGAAACGTCTCCAGATTGAGTCTCAACTATTGGTAAAGCGGTCATACTTCCTTCGCCTAAAAGAGAATTTAATTTAGCGGCTCTTTCTAAAAGGCGTGAATGCAAATAAAAAACATCCCCTGGATAAGCCTCACGTCCGGGAGGTCTTCTTAATAGAAGGGACATTTGGCGATAAGCTTGTGCCTGTTTGGAGAGATCATCATAAATTATTAAAGTATGCCGTTCGCGGTACATAAAATACTCAGCCAGGGCTGCTCCCGTATAAGGAGCGAGGTATTGTAATGTAGCAGGTGAATCCGCCATTTCAGCTACTACAATAGTGTATTCCATGGCCCCCTCCTCATGGAAAGTAGTTACTACTTGAGCTACGGAGGATGCTCTTTGACCGATAGCTACATAAACACATATTACACCTTGCCCTTTTTGATTGAGAATTGTATCTGTGGCTACTGCTGTTTTGCCAGTCTGTCTGTCCCCAATAATTAACTCTCGCTGACCGCGCCCTATAGGGATCATCGAATCGATAGCAATAAGCCCTGTTTGAAGAGGTTCGTATACGGAACGCCTGGAAATTATACTTGGAGCAGGAGATTCAATTAAGCGAGATTCGGAAGCTATAATTTCGCCTTTCCCATCAATAGGTTTAGCCAGAGCATTTACAACACGACCCAAGTAAGCCTCACTCACGGGTATCTGAGCAATTCTTCCTGTTGCTTTTACAAAACTTCCCTCTTGTATCATCAACCCATCGCCCATTAATACAATCCCAACATTTTTGGATTCCAAATTCAGAGCAATACCCCTAGTACCTTCTGCAAATTCGACTAATTCACCTGACATTATTTCACCAAGACCTATAATACGAGCAATCCCATCCCCCACTTGAACTACGCGACCTATATTCTCAATCCCTACTTTCCTATTATATTGTTCAATACGTTCGCGGAGAATTTTATGAATTTCGTCGACTCGAAGGGTTGCCATTAGTGTTTCTTGACTCTTTTTTCGGAAGCAAGGGGAAAAATAATGCCTAAATTCTAAACGAAAGTAGAAGTTCAAGGCCTAATTAATTTAATTATTTCTTCCATTCCAGGGACCCGAGAATGCCAATATTAGCACGAATCGTACGGAAATGTAACTCGGTATTCAAACAACTATTCAGAGTTCCTAGAGCTCCTTGTACGGCCTGTTGGAAAACCCGCTGTCGGACCTGATTCATTGCCCTTTGTTTTTCAAAATAAAGGGTTTCGTTTTTAGACTTTTCCAATTGTTCCAAACTAATAGAAGTAGCATTAATCAAATTTGCTTTTTCTCGTTCTATCTCAGAGTATCCATTCATTCGATACTCATCCGCTTCTAGTTCGACTTTCTGTAATCGAATCCGAGCTTTTTCGAGTTGCTCAATGGTCCCTCTACGCAATTCTTCTGAATTTCGAATAGTACTCAAGATCCTCTGTTTTCGATTATCTAATAAATCTTTTAATGAAAGTAGATTATTTTGTAAGTTTACAACTTTTATGATCTCTTCCCGAACCAAACATGAATCTTTCGATTCATTTGGCTCTCACGCTCCTTTTTTTTTTTCTATAGCTATTTCCATATCTTTTTTTTAAGTAATGAGCCTATCCTCTATCTTCTTTTTTATGTTTATATTTCAATATACCGAAACCTATATAAGACTAGATAAATATTAAGAGGACTCTTCCGCCTAGATAAAAATATATCATGGTCAGCAAAGTTGTTTCTTTATTTTTATTTGCCCTCTAGTTAATAATTTCAATTTCATTAAGAAAAACTAACTAAATAAATGGAAAATGAAAATTAATAGAATTCTTTTTTATTTTTTTTTTCTTCAAATCCAAAAAATTTCTCTTTTTTATACATAGGTCGTCGATTCGGCATTGGTTAAAAAAGGGCAGGGTGCCCCCTTTTTTTTCTAGTAAATAGTTCAAACCATTTTATCGATATGAGTGTTCTATATCAGATAAATTTTACATTAGCTATTTCCCGTTTAAATTGGTACTAATACTAATATAGTTGTAGAAAGAGTACCTCTTTTTGCCTGGACTTCAAGCAGTTTAGCTTTAACCGTGTTAATGGTCTCACATTCTTGGTTTATAGAGAATCAAAGTTGATTTACCAATGAGTCGCGAAATGCTATGGTTCTTCCATATGATTTCTGAATTTATTCAGAAGTAATTCGTCGAGATCGTGCACCCTTTTCTTATTTATCCGAAAAATACTAAAAAATATTATAAAGTGCAGCCGGATAGATCCAATCTATTCTTGAAATAGACAACTCGCACACACTCCCTTTCCAAAAAAAATCAAAACACCAACCACTACAGTTAGATTTATTAGATTTGTTGCTAAAATATCGGTATTAAGCCCGAAACTGCCAGCGGATGGCCAGTGAGCTAAAAAAACGAAAGAATGGGTTACATTTTTCATATGCTCTCCTCTTATAGATAGGACGAACAAAGAACAAAGTTTTTCGATCACTTACTTCGCTCGCCCTTTTTTGATCGGTTTTTTTAATGCAAATAGATTCAATCTAGTAATTTCTTTTAGATTAAGTCTTACGTCTTGTTTGACCGGTGAAAGACTTCCTTTGTTGAAATGTTCTGTTCCCAAAATTCCTAAAATAAAAGGAAAAAACTTTCCACTTTCCTAAACTAAGGACGGGAAATAAGAAGGTGAGCATATCTTCTAAATTAATAATACTCAACTCAGCCCTTCCTAGAATGGGGTATTATCTGTCCCGATAAATAGATAATTCCAGGAGTAATAAATAGGAGTAAATTAAATAAAGTATTGATATAATTGGAATTGTGGAAGCAAATACCAATTTACTAAAAAAAGAAAAAAGTATCTAATCGAAATCGAAAGAATTTTTTTTTTAAGATTAAACAAAAGGGTTCGCAAATAAAAGCGCTAGTGCCACAACTAGTCCATAAATTGTTAAAGCTTCCATAAAAGCTAGACTAAGCAATAAAGTACCTCGTATTTTACCTTCTGCTTCTGGCTGTCTCGCAATACCTTCTACAGCTTGTCCTGCAGCAGTACCTTGACCAACTCCAGGTCCAATAGAAGCAAGCCCTACGGCCAATCCAGCAGCAATAACAGAAGCAGCAGCAATTAGTGGATTCATGGTGAGTAGTTCCTCGTGTCAAAAAAAAGAAATGGTTAAGGATACAATCAACCAATAAATTCTTACTTCTAAGCTCTATTGGGGAGAAGTAAAGTAACTAAAAAGTACAAATTGAAATCAAATTGAAATGATAATGTGAATTGTCCGAACTACATAGAAGGGAATTCCATATCCATATATCGGATTAGATAATGAATCTAACCTAGGAATATATAATATAATATCCTATATATATACATTTGTTTCTTCTATTTTGTTTGCATATTTTCTCATTTTCTATTGAATCGGATTCTAAAATCATTGCTTAAAGTGGAAACCTGCATAAAAGAGGACTCCACTTATAGACATTAAGGATATTATAGTATAGATCTAGCCTGACTCCACCCTCCTTAATGCATATATACTTTGAAAATTCCATAATATAGTCTATTCTATTCTCTCTCCTACAACTCTAGGCTATATATTCATACGCATTTCTAACTATTTTTTTGCAACCAAGCAGATTATCTGGAACCATGCATGAATTGAGCTAAGCTGCAAAAAAAAAAAATACTATTTCCAAAAAGAGTCAATTCAATGATGACCCTCCATGGATTCACCTATATAGGCTGCGGCTAATGTTGCAAAAATAAGAGCTTGAATACCGCTTGTAAATAATCCAAGAAACATGACCGGTATAGGGATTACTAAGGGGACTAAAGAAACAAGAACAACAACGACTAATTCATCCGCCAATATATTCCCGAAAAGTCGAAAGCTAAGCGATAATGGTTTTGTGAAATCTTCTAGGATGTTAATTGGTAAAAGGATTGGAGTTGGTTTAATATATTTCTCGAAATAGCTCAATCCTTTTTTGCTAAGACCAGCATAAAAATATGCCGCTGACGTGAGTAAAGCTAAAGCAACAGTAGTATTTATATCATTCGTGGGCGCTGCTAATTCCCCATGGGGTAACTCTATAATTTTCCAAGGTAAAAGAGCACCCGACCAATTCGAAACAAAAATAAAAAGGAACATAGTTCCAATAAAGGGAACCCAGGGACCATATTCTTCTCCAATCTGAGTTTTGCTCAAGTCTCGAATAAACTCAAGGACATATTCAAAAAAATTCTGACCGTCGGTCGGGATGGTTTGTGGATTCCGAACAGCTATGACAACTGAACCTAGCAAGATAGTAATTACGACCCAAGAAGTGATGAGTACTTGGGCATGAATTTGGAAACCTCCTATTTGCCAATAGAAGTGTTGGCCTACTTCTACACCCGATATATCGTATAACCCCTTGAGTGTTTTAATGGAACAAGGTATAATATTCATATTGTCCTCTGATAAAAATTGAACTTCAAAAAAGGAATTCTTTTGATTCAACCATCTCTTTCTCAACTCAGCAACTTGAAGTATTAATCTTATATTTAGGATACCAAGAAAGCACATCAGATCATAATATATATCAATACCCTCTAATATATATCAATATTCCCCTTCTTTTTTCTATGCAAAAAAAATTCTATGCAAAAAAAAAGATATAGTAAAGTAAGTGATTCCATAAATTTACGCAGTTGCCCAAGAATTCACTATATATTCTTAATCAACGATTTCTTATATAGAGAGAACGGCCCTCACAAATTGAAAATACTAATTTGTTAAGAATCAATCGAATTGAAGTCATAGTGTCATCGTTGGCTGGAATCGATATATTCGCGAGATCCGGGTCACAATTTGTATCGACTAAAGAAATAGTAGGAATCCCCAAAATGGCACATTCCCGAAGAGCTATATACTCTTTTTGCTGATCAAGGACGATCACAATGTCTGGCAATCTCGTCATATATTTGATCCCGCCGAGATACCTTTGCAAAGTAGATAATTTTCTCTTCAAGATTGCCACATCTCTTTTTGGGAGATGGTGGAATTTTCCCATTTTTTCTTCTGCTCTTAAGTCTCTAAATTGAGAAAGTCTAGTTTTCGTAATCGACCAATTCGTTAACATACCACTGAACCACTTTTTATTAACATAATGACAACGAGCCCTTATTGCAGCTGATGCTACTAAATCTGTTGCTCTTTTTTTGGTACCAACAATTAAGAAACTTTTTCCCTGACTTGCTGCATCAAAAACTAAATCACAAGCTTCTGATAAAAAACGAGCCGTTCTAGCGAGATTTATAATATGAGTACCTTTACGCTTTGCCGAAATGTAAGGGGCCATTTTAGGATTCCATTTCTTAATACCATGACCAAAATGAACTCCTGCTTCTATCATCTCTTTCAAATTAATGTTCCAATATCTTCTTGTCATTTTTTCCACACTTCCTTTTTTTTAATCCTACCATTCCATTACGGAATTTAGTTCTTTTTGAAGATTAAGAAAGATCCGAAATAGCTTGAAATAAATAATAATTGTTCCGAGAGAACCTTGTACTAAGATAAGAGTTGGCCATTGATACATGGTATAAACATAACCACCTTAATGAATTAACTGACTTGTTTTACTTATTAAAATAAAAATCTTAAAAATCTAAAATTTGACCTGTTAGTGTTCTAAGTTCAAAAGTCTAGTAAAGTAAAAAATATTTTTATGGGGGTTCTTATGTCTCATAAAAATTGTTTGTTACGTCAGAATCTGAAGAAACTAATTCTGTATGGAGAAACAAAAAATCTCTCATTTCCGACGCGAATAGATTTTTTTTTTTTATTTCGAAATAAAGGTTCTTGTCTTGTGGGGAACGATGCACAAATTTTTGGAATCCGGTACCAACAGGTATAATCCCCCCCAGAACTACGTTTTCTTTCAAGCCTTTCAACCAATCAATGCGACCTCGTAGGGCAGCTTTTGCTAAAACTCGAGCAGTTTCTTGAAAACTTGCTTCAGATATGAAACTTTGGGTATTCAGGGAAGCCCTTGTTATTCCCAATAAGATTGCCCGATAATAGATCGATTCATCCAAAGCTCGTCCTGCTCGTTCCGCTCGCAATAGTCCGATTAATTCCCCAGGCGAAAAAACATTAGACATTCCATCTTCGGAAACCCGCACTTTTGATGTTACTTGGCGTATAATAATCTCTATATGTCTATTATGGATCTGTACCCCTTGGGATCGATAAACCTTTTGGATTTTATTAACCAAAGAGATACGACTTTGGGCTATGGTTAGCTCAGCTCCAATCAAGAATCCCCAAGGGACCCCAAGAATTCTTGGTATACGCTCATTCCAATCCTCAATTCTCCTTTCGAGATTCGGGGATAATGAATCAATTGAACGCGCTTCAAAGATTTGTTCCACTTTTGGAAGACCTTGCGTTATGTCACTAGATCTCGATTTTTCATATATAAACGTAACTAACCTATCTCCCTTGTAAAGGATTTCTCCATAATGACCATTAACAGTTGCTCCTGTAGTGGCCAAATAAGGTTTAGCTGCTCTTATAACAAAGGAATTCATATTTACAATGAAAATTTGACCGGATTTTTTTATGTGCGATTTAAATAGACATACATTTTCACAAATAAATTGTCCAAGGTGAATTATTGCCAATGTCTCTTCCCAAGAATCATGATGGACAAAGTGACAATTCAAAAGGAATGGATCCAACATTATGTTACTATCGAAATTAGAAATCCTTTTATTTTCATCTATTAAAGAGTATTTAAGTTCTTGAAGTACTTGGAAGGTTTGTTTTAAATTGTCAACGAACAAATATTTTTTTAACAGGATTTTATTATGCGTTAGTAAATAGTAAGATGAAGAAAAATGCGATATACTAGCTACAATAGCGCCTAAGGGCCCAAAAATTTCTCGAATAGGAATTCTAGGATTCCATTCTTTTATCGCATTGGGATGTTTTGAATTCTTGAATAAACCAATTCGAGAACAGTTGGATGCCGACAAAATCATCAAAGAGTGGTATTCTTTATTTCGATTCAACAAAGTGCCAATAGCTTCTGGATGTTGGCTAAGTGATTCAATCTTCGCCTTGGAATAAAAAGAATTGATATTGGCGCGATCTAACCTATTATGGGGAATCGGTCCTGCACTTGTCCTACCATACCTTTTTCGTGTATACGAAATAGTGGACTTGACTAACTCAATTCTTAGGAAATCGCGAATAAGATCATTTGCTCTTACCTCAACAAGGGAAGCACCAGCCTTTTCTTTTTCTTCTTGTTCCCAATTCACTACTAAGCAAGTTCTAACAAATTGACTATTTGTGTGATAAATTCTTTGAGTTAACTTGCTATTTTCATGAGAAATAAAATTGACAAGTCGAATTTGGAGATTATTTTCTTCTTGCAAGAGATCCTGCGGGAAAAGTGTTGCTAAATTTCTTCCTTCGTCCATTTCATATGCCACTGTAGGGCGAACGGAAACAAAATACTTTTCCTTGCTCTTGAGAATTTTTTTCCGTTGAACATAGACCCAATTTTTCCTTTTTTTTGATTCCTTAGAATCTTTTTTTTGTCTTTCTGGCGGTATCAAACAGCCACCTAATATCTTATCCGCCTCTTCAGGAAAATGAATATCTCCGGAAAATATTTTGAGTTCCGTATGGCTTTTTTTTCTCTTCACTCGGACCAGTCCGCCTAGTCGACTTCTTGTATTTTTTGTGAGTTGTGTATTCACTCCAATAATACTATTGTCAAGTATCTTTAGGGATGAAGATCTCGGCAAGATATGAAGTTCTTGAAGAATGAAAAAAAACCGATCTACTTCTTTTTGGTATTTTAGACTAAATTCTTTTGTTCCTCGATGCTCAATCAAACCCTCTTTTTTTAAGATGGAATCTTCCTCTGGGCTCTCGTATTCGTCCTCTGAATCTTCTTCTGAGTCTTCCTCTAAAGTACCATATTTTTCCTCTGCGCTTTCCCCGGGGCTGCCATATTCGTCTTCTGAGTCTTCCTCTAGAGTTCCATATTCGTCCTCTTGGGTCCTATATTTGCTCTCTGGGCTCCCATATTCCTCTTCTGAGTCTTTCTCTAAAGTCCTATATTCGTTCTCTGGGTTCCCATATTCGTTTTCTGGGCTCCCATATTCGTCTTCTAGGGTTTCATATTCGTATTCGTCTTCTAGGATTCCATATTTAGATTCTTCTAGGGTTTCATATTCATATTCGTCCTCTCGGGTCCTGTATTCGTCTTCTAGGGTCTCATATTCCTCTTCTGAGTCTTCCGCTCGAGTCCTATATTCTTCTTCTAGGGTCCTATATCTAAATTTAACAATTCCTGAACCCTTTTTATCTTTTCTGTATCGGGGATCGTCAAAATAAGCAAAAATAGTATTTCTACGTAAAACACCCATAAGGGGGATTTCAATCGAAATCCCAAAACAGGATATTAGTTCTTTCTCTTGTTCTTGATGATATTGTAATGGAATGACGAACCTATTTCTTCGCTTTTTCGCCAACAAATCTGAATTATCTTGAAAAATAGAAGGATAGATAAAATTCCAATGGCCATTGGACATGATTCGATCCGACGTTGAATAATCAAGAATTTCCCTATCTTTTTTACCATAAGTATTCATTTGATCTTGATCCTTGTGGAGTGAAAAAGACGCTATACTGGATCTGCACATACTTACTGACAATATCCATAAATGGCTTGTTTTTGGTAATCGGCGAAGATTACCATATTGATATTCGGGCGCATGGTAAACATCAGTACTCCAGTGCATTTCGCCGTCTGATTCAGAATAAATATGCTTTTGTACCCTTTCTTTAAAATGTAAA
>NW_028260368.1:13468051-13486932 GCF_056163025.1 Triticum urartu | reverse complement strand
GATATGGTTCATTTTATATATAGCATAACAATCTTGGGCAAGAGTTTATGATCATATATGTATTCCAACAAGGAAGGAGGATTTTCAATGCGGGATATAAAAACATATCTCTCTGTAGCACCCGTGCTAAGTACTCTATGGTTTGGTGCTTTAGCAGGTTTATTGATAGAAATTAATCGTTTATTCCCAGATGCTTTGTCATTCCCTTTTTTTTTAATTCTAGTTATTGCTATGGGAGGGATAGATTTCTTCGTGATATGACAAAATTTGATCCTTTTCAATCTTTTTTTAGTATCGGAAGGAAAAAGAAAGAAAAGATGGATTGGGTTGAACCTCAGAGTCATTAAAAATTTGGTAAACCCCATTTTTGAAAATAGAAATTCAATTTAAAGGGGTACCCAAGCTAAATAAGGCCTCAGAAATCAGAGCATAGAAAAGGCGGGGCTGGCTAATTAAATGAAAGGATTTCGAACCAAAATCTTTGCTAATTCGACAAGGATTGTATTCTTTAATTATTTCTCTATTTTTTATTACTTAATTAAAGAATAAAAAAAAATTATTCTAATGAATTTTATTCTTCTTCTTCGGATTCAAAATAGAAGAATAAAAGAATAAGTAGAAGAATTAAGTTAAGTCAATCCAAAAAGAAAAGGAGGTTCATGGCCAAGGGAAAAGATGTTAGAATCAGAGTTATTTTGGAATGCATCAGTTGTGTTCGAAAAGGTGCCAATGAGGAATCGACGGGGATTTCTAGATATAGTACTCAAAAGAATCGCCACAATACACCCGGACAATTAGAATTCAAAAAATTTTGTCGTTATTGTCGCAAGCATACGACTCATCACGAAATAAAGAAATAGGAACATCGTGTGTTTGATCTTTCCAAACAACAGAAAGAGTAAGAACTTCATATTTAATATATAAAGAAAACATAGTATAGAATACAAAATACAAATCAACTCATCTGATTTCCGGTAGATATTATTTCATATGTATAGAGGGTATTCATATACTATAATATGAATCAAATAAGATATGGATCAAAGAAAAACTACTTCTTCTGGATCCTAAATTAATAAAATAAAGAAGTGAATTTTCAAATTTTCAAATTTTAAATAAGGAATAAATCATGTATACATCTAAACAACCTTTTCTTAAATCTAAGCAACCCTTTAGTAAATCCAAGCAAACTTTTAATAAATCCAAGCAACCCTTTCGTAAATCCAAGCAAACTTTTCGTAAATTCAAGCAACCTTTTCGTAAATCTAAACAACCTTTTCGTAGGCGTCCCCGGATTGGCCCGGGAGATCGAATTGATTATAGAAACATGAGTTTAATTAATAGATTTATTAGTGAACAAGGAAAAATATTATCGAGACGAATAAATAGATTAACCTTGAAACAACAACGATTAATTACTCTTGCTATAAAACAGGCTCGTATTTTATCTTTCTTACCGTTTCGTAACTATGAGAACGAAAAGCAATTTCAAGCCCAGTCAATTTCAATAATTACAGGTTCTAGACCCAGAAAAAATAGACATATTCCTCAATTAACGCAAAAGTACAATTCCAATCGAAACTTAAGAAACAACAACCAAAATTTAAGAAACAACAACCGGAACTTAAGTTCCGATTGTTGATGTTTTATTCGAATTCGAAAGGGCCAGACCTATATATATTATAAAGAAAGTAATCCAGCTCGTTGATTCCTACCACTTAATCTTAATTTATTGTATCTTCCCGGAGTTCCCTCTCCGGGAATTCATCTTTTATTATTCCAGTATATTACTTTATTTATACCTTTAATTGATGATCTTTATTTTATTGGAAATCGTGTAAAGATTATTTGGATTTGATACAGCTACTTGTGCAAGCATTTTACGATTAAGAATCAATTTCTTCTTGTACAGGTTGTGTATTAATTTACTATAACTATCGAATACTTTATATACCCGCGTTGCTGCGTTTATCCGAGTGATCCACAAACGACGAAAATCCCTCTTTTGCCTACCTCTATCTCGATGAGAGGAAACAAAAGCTCTTTTTACCTGTTGGGTAATCATTCGATTAAGTCTTAAATGAGCCCCTCTAAAGTTTGAGGCAAATGAACGCATTTTTGTTCGTCGTCTCCGGGCTATATATCCTCGCGGAACTCTGGTCATTGAATCAAATTAACCTTAATGAATAACTAATGATTTCTCTTCTTTTAGCCACCCTTTTTCTCATTAATAACAAAACTAATTATTCCGATATATAAAATATTAATTCCAATGGCTTTTGCTATAGTAACCTTCCCAACCACGATTTTTTATTCCACTCCGTTCAGTTATTTCTATACGAAATAACAAATTCATTCTAATAATACTAAAAAAAATAGTGGGTTCCATCGTTTCTATGGTTCCCTTTTAAACGGTGAGGCCCTCTCTATACACCGGAGCCCTTTCTTTCATCAAAAGGTATTGCGAACTTGTATAGTCCACATTCTTTGGCTCTACCTATCCATTATAGAGTAAATAGCTCTTTTCACAATAAGAGTTATCCATACAGTGACGGTATTTAATTATGAAAGTTGGCTAAGTAGCTGACCCTGTTAGTCCGTTCTTTTAAGATAAAGGAGCATAAGCCTTTTTCTTTTTATTACTATTTCCTCCGCTTAATGGATAACCATTTGCTACCAATGGGAGAATTGCTTCTTATTTCCAATTTAGATAATTGGATTTGCACCAAAGGAAACCATAAATTCCATATACCATAGAAATCTAGGATAGAGAAGCTATATCCTATTCATTGGTACTAATCATGGATACTTCAATTTTTTTTATATTTGTTTGAAGTCATGATCTGAACGAGTCGCACATACACCCTAGCACATGTTCCTCGACGCTGAGGGCATCCTTTAAGCGCGGCCGTTTTTCGAGCATTTCGTATTGGCTGTCTTGCGTTTCTAATAAGTTGTTTAACCGTCGGCATGTTGTATGTATATAGAAAAAAATGGATTGGTTTAGATCCATCTTAACCTGATGATTGCTCATCATGAAGTCTTTCTATTTTCTATTAAATCGAGGAAAACACGAATTTAGCTGTGAAATAACTTTACAAGAAATCCGGACACTACCAATCCTTAAACATTTCTGGAAACCACACTGGATCAGTATCGCAGTGCTTGTCAATCATTTCATCCCCTACAATATCGACAAGTCCATAAGCTTTGGCTTCGTCTGCTGACATAAAAACATCCCTTTCCATGTCTTCGGATACAACCCAAAAAGGCTTGCCTGTTCTTACTGCATAAACCCTTGTGATCATTTCGCGAACTTTGTGTAACTCTTCTACTTCTAGTAAAAATTCTGGTGTCCTTGCCCGATAATAAGCACTAGCAGGTTGGTGAAGCATAATCCTCGCGTGAGGGAATGCTATACGCTTGGTGGGTTCTCCTCCAAGCAGAATGAAGGACGCCATGGAGGCGGCTATTCCGAGGCATATTGTATATATATCTGGTGTCACCGTTTGCATCGTATCAAAAATAGCCATTCCTGAGATTAGCCACCCGCCTGGGGAGTTTATAAACAAAAAAATATCACTAATTCCATCTTCTATACTCAGATATACCATGAGACCTGTAATATGATTCGTGATCTCGCAACGAATCTCTTGACCTAAAAAAAGTGTCCTTTCTCGATACATAACATTGTATAAGTCAACCCAAGTCGCTTCTTCATCTCCAGGAATCCGGTAAGGTACTTTTGGAACACCAATGGGCATATTAGATTAATATTATTAAATTTAAGTAAGAAAACCACACTTTAATATGGAAACGTAAGAATGGAACAGAAAGAAAGAATCCGCAGTTTATTGTCTTAATTTTTATTCTTATTCTATATGAATATTATAGATTCTATTAATACGTAGATTGAAAGGTTATACATATAAGGAATGTAAGACAGATTGAATAAAGAAAAGGGAATGGGTGATTTGAATGCTAAACAAAGAGGGGTAGCGATCTATTCTTCGTTTTTTCCAAATTGGCCAAGTTACCCATTGCATATTGGCACTTATCGAGTATAGAATAGATCTGCTTCTCTTTCTTCTTATGAACAGAATTGGCTTCTTATTTTTAATGGAATGAAATAAATATTCGCGCTTTCTGACACAGAATCCCCTAGAAGGGTTAGGTACATAGGATATGGATAGTCTTTTTCAATGCGATAAAATAAAGCGACATCGTGTCTATTTTTCTTTGCTAAAGGGGTATTTCCATGGGTTTGCCTTGGTATCGTGTTCATACTGTCGTATTGAATGATCCGGGTCGATTGCTTGCGGTGCATATAATGCACACAGCTCTAGTTTCTGGTTGGGCTGGCTCAATGGCTTTATACGAATTAGCAGTTTTTGATCCCTCTGATCCTGTTCTGGATCCAATGTGGAGACAAGGTATGTTCGTAATTCCCTTCATGACTCGTTTAGGAATAACGGATTCGTGGGGTGGTTGGAGTATTTCAGGAGGAACTGTAACAAATCCGGGTATTTGGAGTTATGAAGGTGTGGCAGGTACGCATATTGTGTTTTCTGGCTTGTGTTTCTTGGCAGCGATCTGGCATTGGGTATATTGGGACCTAGAAATATTCTCTGATGAGCGGACGGGAAAACCCTCTTTGGATTTGCCCAAGATCTTTGGAATTCATTTATTTCTTGCAGGGGTGGCTTGCTTTGGCTTTGGGGCATTTCATGTAACGGGTTTGTATGGTCCTGGGATATGGGTATCCGATCCTTATGGACTAACTGGAAAAGTACAAGCTGTAAATCCAGCGTGGGGTGCAGAAGGTTTTGATCCTTTTGTTCCGGGGGGAATAGCTTCTCATCATATTGCTGCGGGTACATTGGGTATATTAGCGGGCTTATTCCATCTTAGTGTCCGTCCGCCTCAACGTCTATATAAAGGATTACGTATGGGCAATATTGAAACTGTACTTTCCAGTAGTATCGCTGCTGTTTTTTTTGCAGCTTTCGTAGTTGCTGGAACTATGTGGTATGGGTCAGCAACGACCCCAATCGAATTATTTGGGCCTACTCGTTATCAGTGGGATCAGGGATACTTTCAGCAAGAAATATATCGAAGAGTTAGCAATGGTTTAGCCGAAAATCTTAGTTTATCAGAAGCTTGGTCTAAAATTCCCGAAAAATTAGCCTTTTATGATTATATTGGTAATAATCCGGCAAAAGGGGGATTATTCAGAGCAGGCTCAATGGACAATGGGGATGGAATAGCTGTTGGATGGTTAGGACATCCCGTCTTTAGAGATAAAGAAGGACGTGAGCTTTTTGTACGCCGTATGCCTACTTTTTTTGAAACATTTCCGGTTGTTTTGGTAGATGAGGAGGGAATTGTTAGAGCAGACGTTCCTTTTAGAAGAGCAGAATCCAAATATAGTGTTGAACAAGTAGGTGTAACGGTGGAGTTCTATGGTGGCGAACTTAATGGAGTAAGTTATTCTGATCCTGCTACTGTAAAAAAATATGCGAGGCGTTCTCAATTAGGGGAAATTTTTGAATTAGACCGGGCTACTTTGAAATCTGATGGTGTTTTTCGCAGCAGTCCAAGGGGTTGGTTCACTTTTGGTCATGCTACCTTTGCTTTGCTCTTCTTTTTCGGACACATTTGGCATGGCGCTAGAACATTGTTCCGAGATGTTTTTGCTGGTATTGATCCAGATTTGGATGCTCAAGTGGAATTTGGAACATTCCAAAAAGTGGGAGATCCAACTACAAGGAAACAGGCAGTTTGATACACATTGTTATAGTATCTTTCACCTCTCTTTTTTGATTTGACATGGGAAACATCTCCCATCCTTTCTTTGACTCTTTTTCTTTCTTTATATGGGAAATTATCCCAAATGACAAATGAATAGGTGTGGAAGTTATAATTGTAAATAAACCAGGATCGAATCTATGGAAGCATTGGTTTATACGTTCCTTTTAGTTTCGACTTTAGGGATAATTTTTTTCGCTATCTTCTTCCGAGAACCACCTAAGGTTCCACCAACTCCAACTAAAAGAATAAAATAATTTCATTTAAGTAAGAAGTCCCCCTATCTGGGAGACTTCTTACTTAAATTAGTCTCCGTGTTCTTCGAATGGATCTCTTAATTGTTGAGAGGGTTGCCCAAACGCGGTATATAAGGCATACCCAGTAAAGCTTACAAGTAAACCAGATATGGAGATGGCGACTAAAGTTGCTGTTTCCATTTTTATAGAATTTCAAGATTACAATGGATCTACGAAAAGATCGTGTATTTACAACTACAACGGAATAGTATACAAAGTCAACACCAATGATTAAATAGAATTTATGGCTACACAAACCGTTGAAGATAGTTCTAAACCTAGGCCAAAACGAACTGGTGCAGGTAGTTTACTGAAACCCTTGAATTCGGAATATGGGAAAGTCGCCCCGGGTTGGGGGACTACTCCTTTTATGGGGATCGCAATGGCTTTATTCGCTATATTCCTATCTATCATTTTAGAAATTTATAATTCTTCCGTTTTACTGGACGGAATTTTAACCAATTAGGTTTCTACTAACTAAAACTAGGAAGTCAGAGTTTTTCCATCCAAAAAAGCCTTTCTAGTTTAAGATCTACATTTCTAGATATTATGGTAGTTCGACCGCGGAATTTTTTTGTTTCGGTATCTCTGGAATATGAGTGTGTGACTTGTTAGAATTGATCCTATTGATAATACATAGAAAGGGCCTGTTATCTCTATCAAGATGATTCTAATTCGTCAGATATTATTTATTCTAGTATCTGGAACACGAAATAGATAGAGTGGATCAAAAAAAAATGGAACTATGATTCATACTCACTATTAAGACCTCGCAACCAGACTGAAAAATTCAAGTAGTTCTTAAATAAAAATAAAAAAGAAATTTTCTTCCTTCCAATTTTGTTTGCCCAAAAGACAACTTTTTTTCTCTCGATTTTGTCGAGTCATTACACTGATTCAATAAATGATTATCAAGCGGTTCTTATTCGAAGAACCCTTGCCTTTTGTTTAGCTTGAGACTAAATCATCGTGGCTCTAGTATGAATCTAAGGTTTTAATTGAACTGATTCATAGGATCTCAACAAGATAATTTCTATATTACGCATAAAAAAACAAATCCTTTATAGGGAAGAGAAAAGTCAAGAAGCCTCTAATGACCAACATAAGGGAAAGGAAGAAAGAAAGACGCGCCAACTTGAGATTTTTTGGCATTATCATCACAAAGAAGATATTCCGGATTTTTCTTATTTGATATCTTCAAGGCAAATCGACCCAATTCAGTGGCTGATGAAGTTTTGAACCTTTTTTCTAATATTCGTTGAAAATTTTTGTGTTTCTGCTTGAGCCGTACGAGATGAAATTTTCATATACGGCTCTTAGAGGGGGACTCGGGTTAGTTACCTATCTCAATAAAGTATATGATTGGTTTGAGGAACGTCTTGAGATTCAGGCAATTGCAGATGATATAACTAGTAAATATGTTCCTCCCCATGTCAACATATTTTATTGTTTAGGGGGAATTACACTTACTTGTTTTCTAGTACAAGTCGCTACCGGTTTTGCTATGACTTTTTACTACCGACCAACCGTTACAGAGGCTTTTTCCTCGGTTCAATACATAATGACCGAGGCCAACTTTGGTTGGTTAATCCGATCAGTTCATCGATGGTCAGCAAGTATGATGGTTTTAATGATGATCCTGCATGTATTTCGTGTGTATCTCACAGGGGGATTTAAAAAACCCCGCGAATTAACTTGGGTCACAGGTGTGGTTTTGGCTGTTTTGACTGCATCATTTGGTGTAACTGGTTATTCTTTGCCTTGGGATCAAATTGGCTATTGGGCAGTCAAAATTGTGACAGGTGTACCTGACGCCATTCCGGTAATAGGATCGCCTTTAGTGGAGTTATTACGCGGAAGTGCTAGTGTGGGCCAATCCACTTTGACTCGTTTTTATAGTTTACATACCTTTGTACTGCCTCTGCTTACTGCCGTATTTATGTTAATGCACTTTCCAATGATACGTAAGCAAGGTATTTCGGGTCCTTTATAGGGAAGGCATATCATAGAGAATTATAATTATCATATATCATATCGGGTAGGTTTTGGTATTTCATTGCTACAAGCATGGGTTATTGTAAAATAACACATGTCATTTGGATACTTCTCTTCAACTCCAAAGTATTTTTATACAATACAAATAGTTGAAGTTAATTTTACGAAAGAAAAAAGGCGGATTATGGGAGTGTGTGACTTGAATTATTGATTTGGCCATGCAGATAAAGAATTGGATCTGCCACATTAGAATTCACAACCAAAGGTGTCTCCGCATCCAATCAACATGTAAGTCCCCTACCTAGGAAGGATAGGCTGGTTCACTTGAGGAGAATATCTTCTATGATCATACCGCAACCATGTCATCCATGAACAGGCTCCGTAAGATCCCATAGAGTAGAAATGGAATAAGTCATGTGACATGATCCAGTTCTCTATTTATTACACTTACCTTTTTATTATAGTATGGAAATGCATTCATTTTCTTTGCATCGATTGTGATCCGCAATACTATCGGAGTAAAAGAAGGGATCTAAGGAAGAATGTAGGCTAAACTTTTTGATTTTTTATTAGTAACAAGTAAATATTTTGTTTGGAGGTAAGAAACTTGCGATATTGAGGGGATAAATACCAACTAATCAAGAGACATGAGACAATCCACAAAGCAATTGATCATGATCAAATTTGTAAGCCCACTTGGATATTGAGCATTTACCCATAAGAATAGGATTATTTTCAATGAGTAGTTGTAGGTGCAACTTCGGAAAAGAGAATCTGATAAAGCTTTTCTTGCCTAGAGTCATTGAGTCATTATAAACCTTAATTCTATTAAGGATCTTCCGCGGTCTTATTTCTTTCACTCTTGCTCGAGCCGGATGATGATAAATTCTCATGTCCGGTTCCTTTGGGGGATGGATCCTAAAGAGTTCACCTATCCCAATAACAAAGAAACCAGACTTAAATGATCCTGTATTAAGAGCTAAATTAGCTAAAGGGATGGGACATAATTATTACGGGGAACCCGCATGGCCCAACGATCTTTTATATATTTTTCCAGTAGTAATTCTAGGTACTATTGCATGTAATGTAGGTTTAGCGGTTCTCGAGCCATCAATGATTGGTGAACCGGCAGATCCGTTTGCAACTCCTCTGGAAATATTACCCGAGTGGTACTTCTTTCCCGTGTTTCAAATACTCCGTACGGTACCCAATAAGTTATTGGGCGTTCTTTTAATGGTTTCTGTGCCAACAGGCTTATTGACAGTACCTTTTCTAGAGAATGTCAATAAATTCCAAAATCCATTTCGCCGCCCAGTAGCTACGACCGTTTTTTTAATCGGTACTGTAGTAGCTCTTTGGTTAGGTATTGGAGCAACATTACCCATTGATAAATCATTAACTTTAGGTCTTTTTTAGATATTTTTTGATTCATTCAACCGTGAAGTACCATAGGTATCTAGGAAATAGTTACTTCCAAGTGAATCTTCCCTAGATACCTAAAATCCATTTTATTATGATCCATTTCGCGAAAATATAGATTGTACCAAAGATGCTAAATTGTTTTCTTTTTATTCTAACTCGAAAAAGAAGAAGAAAAAAAATTGCAATGGATTTAAAACGAGAGTTTATTCTTAAGTAAATCAATTGGGAGATGCTTCTCTAGAGTGTCCCATATATGTTTTCTATCTTCCATACGAAAACTGTCAATTCTCAGAAGATCTTCTTCAGTCTTACTCAAAAGGTCCAATAGTGTATGTATATTGGCCCTTTTTAGACAATTATACGTTCTAGAAGTCAATTCTAATTGATCAATAAAAATACAATTCAATGGAATTCCTTTTTTGTTTTTCTTTAGATTAGTTAATCTTTTTTGAAAAGTAAAAAGGGGTGGAGTAAACCTGTTTTTATTTTCTTCGAAACTAGCGCCCTCTTCCTCCGCGTGTAGAAAAGGAAGAAATAAATCAATCAAATTACGAGAAGCCTCATAAAGTGCTTCCTTAGGGGTTAAACTTCCATTAGTCCATATTTCTAGAAAAAGTATCTCGTGTTTTTCATTTCCATTCCCACAAGAAAAAATACTATAATTCACATTTCGAACAGGCATGGATACAGCATCTATAGGATAACTTCCATCTTGATAGTTCTTTCTGAGTTCTGTCTGATATCCACGATCTCTCTTGATCTGTAAATCAATACAGAAATCAATGGGCTCTGTCAAGTTAGCTATAGGTTGTGCCGTATCAACGATTTCTACGGAAGGCGGTAAGATGATATCTTGAGCAGTTATGTATCTAGGACCTTTGACGCAAATGGATGCGTCTCTAACTCCATAGAGATTACTTCTCAATACAATTTCTTTCAAATTTAGTAAAATTTCTTGTACGGATTCTTCAATACCTGCTATTGTAGAATACTCGTGCGGCACGCTCCCAAATTTTGCACGTGTGATACATGTTCCTTCTATTTCTCCAAGTAAAGCTCTTCGCAAGGCAATACCGACGGTGTCCGCTTGACCTTTTCTAAGCGGGGACAGAATGAAACGACCATAATAAAGGCGCTTACTATCTACTCTTGATTCAACACACTTCCACTGTAGTGTTTGAGTGGATCCTGCTACCTCCTCTCGAACCATAATAGACTAGTATTATTATTTTATCATTGAATCGTTTATTTCTCTTGAAATGAAAGTTGAAAGCGGGTTAATTCTTTTACAGACGTCTTTTTTTAGGCGGTCGACATCCATTATGCGGCATAGGTGTTACATCGCGTATACAACTTAATCGCACACCACTTTTAGCAATGGCTCGTAATGCGGCATCTCTTCCACTACCAGCGCCCTTTACCATAACTTCTGCTCGTTGCAAACCTACTGTACGAATAGCATCTACTGCTGTTCTTTGACCAGCATAGGGTGATGCTTTTCTTGAGCTTTTGAATCCACAAGTACCGGCCGAGGACCAAAAAACCACCCGACCTTGTGGGTCTGTAACAGTTATAATGGTATTGTTGAAACTAGCTTGAACATGAATAACCCCTTTTGTTATTCTACGTGCACTCTTCCGTAAACTAAAACGTGCATTCCTACGTAAACCAATACGCACTTTCTTACGTGAACCAATTTTTGGTATAGCTTTTGCCATATTTTATTATCTCATAAATATGAGTTAGAAATAAAAAAAAGAAAAAAAGATACAAAGATATCCGTTTCAGGGTAAAATAAACCCTTTACTTTAATTATTTTAAATGAAATTATTTTATTTGGAATTGGAACATTTCCGCGGGTACTTTTTTTTACTTTTTAGAAAGTAAAGTTCTTTTTCGAAAGATTACCCCTGTCTTTGTTTATGCTTCGGATTAGAGCAAATGACTCTAATTCGTCCACGCCTACGAATCAGTCGACATTTTGTACAAATTTTACGAACGGAAGCTCTTATTTTCATATTTCCGTATCCTTTTTTAAACTATGAATCTAATCTTTTGGAAAAAATAAGTCTCTTCGCTTGAATTTTAGAACTTAGAATTTATTACCCTAGAAAAAAAAAGAAAAACCTAATCCTTTGAATCTTTGGTATCCTTCAAATCTTCGCTATCCTTCAAATCTTCGCTATCCTTCGAGTCTTCGATACGCTTCGAATCCTTATGGGGAAGTCTATAAATTATACGTCCCTTGCTTGAATCATAACGACTTACTTCAATTTTGACCCTATCCCCCATCAGTATTCGTATAGAACTAGACCGTATCTTTCCTGAAATATAGCCTAGGATGATGGTGTCATTCTCTAGCCGAACGCGGAACATTCCATTGGGTAGGGCTTCCGTAACTAAACCTTCGAAAGTTACTTTTGCTTCTCTCGGGTTTTTTTTTTCTCTCCTATTTTTTTTTTCTGTCATATTTTTTTTCTCCTATTTTTCTATTTTTATTTTAAAAATAGGAAGGGCGAGATAGAATTCGAGCACTATAGGCGGGGCGATTACCATATATAACATAAGACTTCTCCCCCAATTCTGTTTAGTCGAGCTTCTCGATCTGTCATTATTCCTCGAGAAGTAGAAAGAATAGCAATTCCCATTCCACCCAAAACTTTAGGAATTCCTTGATAGTTGGTATAAATTCGTAAGCCGGGTCGGCTGATACGCTTTAAAAAGGTTCTTGTTCTATATATTCCTTTTATAGTCTTTCTCTTTTGATGTCGCAAAGTTGAAACCAAGAAATATCTGTTACGTTCCTGATGTTTCCGAACACTTTCAATAAAACCCTCTCGTAGAAGTATTTTAACAATGTTTTCGGTAATATTTGTAGATACTACTCGAACTGTTCCTTTTTTATTCATGTCCGCATTTCTTATAGAGGTTAGTAAATCAGCAATAGTGTCCTTGCCCATAAGACTCTAATTCTAGGTTCCTCCTAATTTTTCTATAATCAACATGTTTTCTTTTTTTTTTTTTCATTTTGGATTTTAAAACATATACGTAAAACACAATCTACTAAATTAATTCTTTGGTCTCAATTTCGCCTACTAGTATTTATAATACTTCAGGAGCTAATGAAACTATTTTGGTAAAATTCAATTCTCTCAATTCCTCGGCAATCGCGCCAAAAACTCGAGTTCCTTTTGGATTGCCTTTTTGATCAATTATAACCGCAGCATTGTCATCATAGCGGATTATTATACCGTCTTCGCATTTGAACTCTTTACATGTACGTACAATTACAGCTCGAATTACTTCGGATCTTTCTAGAGGCATTTGGGGCAATGCGTCTTTGATTACAGCAACAATAACATCACCAATACGAGCATATCGCTGATTACCAGCAGCTCCTATGACTCGAATACACATCAATTTTCGAGCTCCACTATTATCTGCTACATTTAAAAGGGTCTGAGGTTGAATCATATTATTTTGATTTCAATTTGTTATTTCAATGCAAAAGGATGAAAGAAATATTGTCTTTCCAGAAAGAAAAACCGAGCATTTTTTTTTATCTTCCATACCCCTTTTAGGGTTCTATATCTCTAATCGAATAAATTGACTTCGTATGGGCATTTTACTGGCAGCTATGGAGATAGCTGCTCTAGCTACAGTTTCAGATACTCCCCCCATTTCATAAAGTATACGACCAGGTTTAACAACGGATACCCAATATTCGGGGGACCCCTTTCCCGAGCCCATACGTGTTTCCGTGGGTCTTAGTGTAACCGGTTTGTCGGGAAATATACGTACCCATATTTTTCCACCACGACGTGCATATCGTGTTATTGCTCTTCGTCCTGCTTCTATCTGTCTCGCCGTGATCCAAGCGGGTTCAAGTGCTTGAAGAGCATATCTACCAAAACAAATACGATTGCCTCGGCAGGATTTTCCTTTCATTCTTCCTCTATGTTGTTTGCGAAATCTGGTTCTTTTGGGGTTATAGTCGATGGTTCTCTTTCTTAGTTCCATCTCTACTGCAAAACTGGACATGAGAGTTTCTTCTCATCCAGCTCCTCGCGAATGGAATCAGAAAGCATGTAAATTTCTCTAATTCATAATATTCCAAAATATTACGGTACGGATAGATACACATTAATAGATAATAGAAAAAGTTCGGTTTTTTTTATATTGAATTTGTTAAAACAGAAAAATATAATATATAGTCAAAAAAGAAGATCTAGAATATATCCAGATGTGTGTGTATATTTATCTAAATTCTATATTTATAGATAATGTAATCCTTCTTAAAAAAATCCTTATTTTTACTCTTATTGAATCGCGGTAAAGTATTCTAATTCAATAAGAATTTCGCGGGCGAATATTTACTCTTTCCTGTCTTATTTGTTAATTTATAAACTTACCAAATAAGACAATTTTTTTGGTTTGTTCCGCCATCCCACCCAATGAAGTGTTAGGATTCTTTTCAATAAAATCCTATGGAATCATAGGTTCTGTCGTTCCCACTGCTTCTCCTTGAATGGTTAGGTCTGAATCCCGCAACGGAGCTTCCAAAAAATTTCTTTCCGAGTTAATTTTCTCAGTTTTATTAACCCGGGCGGCTCTTTATTATTGCTTTAAATTTGTAGTTCTTGTTTCAAGTTACAATTTTTAATTCTCTATTATTTTTATTATATTGATGCTTTATCACATTGCCTTTTATGATGTAATTCATAGACCATACATAGTGGAATCCTATATCTTATTTATTTCCTCTTCCTTCTTTCTATCATCCCTCCCTTTATCCACATCCCTTTAGTTTTGCTTCACAACCTAGAATCCCTTTTCTTTTTTAGAGAAAAAATTGCAGTTGCTACAACTATATGACACATCTACTCATTTATGTTATGATAGAGGTATTTATTCATATAGTGACTGTTTCTTAGTTAGGATCTCGACAATACGAAGCAATAGGTTGGTTATTAGTTAATTTTCTATAATTACTAAGTTTTTTTCTTAAAAAAAAGAAAAAAATAACGAGTCACACACTAAGCATAGCAATTATATTAAATGATTTATCAATTTTCATTAAATCTTATAGAAAGAGGTATAATTTCTTCTTTTGCAGGGATTTCAGGAAAAAAGTCTCTTGTCATTTTTTATTCTATCAATGGACAGAATCCGAAGACAAGATTACTTATTCTTCGTCTACGAATATCCAAATTTTTACACCTAATACTCCATAGATAGTCCGAATTGGATAGCAGCAATAATCAATTTTAGCGCGAATTGTTTGGAGGGGAAGTCTACCCTTTTTAATAGATTCGGCGCGTGCAATTTCTTTTCCTCCGAGACGACCCGCAATTTTTACTTTTACTCCCCTTATATCTGCTTTTTTAGTTAATTCAATGGCTTTTTTCATTGCCTTTCGGAATGAAACTCTATTTTTTAATTGGAAAGCTATATATTCTGCAAGAATGTTAGGCTGTCTATAAGGTTCTTTAACTTTTTCGATAGAAATATTAAATCTCTGGTTTACAGAGTTAATTTCCTTTTGTAGATCTTTCTCTAATTCTTCGATTGCTCCTTTTTTCTTTAATAAATTTGGGAATCCAATATGGATTATGACGTGGATCGTATCGATTTCTTTTTGGATTTCTATATGTGTAATTACTTCGGAACTTGAACCTGAGTCCATTTTTCTATTATGTGTAATTACTTCGGAACTTGAGTCTGATTCTATTTTTCTATTCGAGCCCTTTTTCCTATTCTTTTGTATATAGTTCTTGATACAATCCCTTATTTTTTTATTTTTTTATCTTCCTGTAGACCTTCAGAATAATTTTTTGGTTGTGCGAACCAAAAGGAATGGTGTTTTTGGGTTGTACCAAGTCTGAAACCGAGTGGATTTATTTTTTGTCCCATATTTTTCTATTCTATATTTTTTTTACTGGGAATCGAAATCTTAGATGGATCTAAAGGTTATTTAGATTTCTTTACTAATTTAGTACAATTGTTATATGACACATGCTTTTTTTTATGGGGAAACTACGTCCTCGAGCTCGAGGTCTGAATTTCTTCATAATAGTACTCCTACTGACTTCGGCTTTAGTAATAAATAAATTCGCTTTGTCGAAATCCCTATAATGAGTAGCATTTGCGGCTGCCGAATAAACCAACTTTAAGATGGGATAAGATGCTCGATAGGGCATGAGGTTCAGTATCATAACAGTTTCCTCGTAGTAACGCCAGCGAATCTCGTCAAGAACTCTTTGTGCTTTGAAAACAGACATAGGGATACGTTTTTGTGCTTTGAAAACTCTCTCGAACTTAAGTAGACGATCGGTTGGAACTTTCCTTGCGAGTTTCCTTAGCCCACTTTTCTTCTTCTTTATCCTAGGGATATACTTTACTAGTTTGAAACTTGTCATAAATAAGGTTATTCCCCGCCTACCTTTACTTTATTTTGAATCTTTTTTTCTTCTTAATCTTTCTATTCAGAATTCAGTTAACGACGAGATTTAGTATCCTTTCTTGCATTTTCATAACTCGTGAAATGCCGAGTAGGCACGAATTCCCCCAATTTGCGACCTACCATAGGATTTGTTATGTAAATAGGTATATGTTCCTTTCCATTATGAATCGCGATGTATGGCCAACATTGTGGGTAGAATGCTAGATGCCGGGACCACGTTACTATTGTTTCTTTCTCCTCCTTCATATTGACCTTTTCTATCTTTGCCAATAAATGATGAGCTACAAAAGGATCGTTTTTTTTCGTGTCACAGCTGATTACTCCTTTTTTCCTTTTTAAAGAGTGGCATTCTATGTCCAATATCTCGATCGAAGTACGGAGGTCAGAATAAATAGAATAATGATCAATGAAAAAAAGAAAAAAATCCTTTAGCTGGATAAGGGCGGATGTAGCAAGTGGATCAAGGCAGTGGATTGTGAATCCACCATGCGCGGGTTCAATTCCCGTCGTTCGCCCATCGCATTATTGCAAATTCCAAAAATGCAATTTTCCATATTCCTAGTTACGTATTTACTTACGGCGACGAAGAATAAAACTATCGCTATATTTTTTTCCTTTTCTAGTTCTTCTTCCAAGCGCAGGATAACCCCAAGGGTTGTGGGTTTATTTCTACCAATGGGAGCTTTCCCTTCACCGCCCACCATGGGGGTGGTCCACAGGGTTCATAACTACCCCTCTTACTACGGGGCGTTTACCTAGCCAACACTTAGATCCGGCTCTACCCCAAACTTTTTTGGTTCACCCCAACATTACCCACTTGTCCGACTGTTGCTAAGCAGTTTTGGGATACTAAACGGACCTCCCCAGATGGTAATCTTAAAGTGGCCGATTTACCTCTTTGCAATGAGTTTCGCTACAGCACCTGCTGCTCTAGCTAATTGCCCACCCCTTCCACGTGTGATTTCTATGTTATGCATGGCCGTGCCTAAGGGCATATCGGTTGAAGTAGATTCTTCTTTTCTCTCAAAAAAACCCCTTCCCAAACTGTACAAGCTTCTTCCAAAGCATACGGCTTTCTAGATGTATATGACGATCTCTAGACAGATGGATCTTATATGAATCATATGATGAAGTACCACATGATTGGATATATAGGAAAGGAATCCAAATCTGCCGAATCGCTCATGTTATGATCTTCTACATCCTAGGTCTCTGCGTTCCGTCATCTGGCTTATGTTCTTCATGTAGCATTCAGATCGAATGACTCTATGAAATTACGTCGATACTTCCACATATTATGGGTAACGTAGGAGACATCCCTATTTTCCCCCCGGGGGTCTTAATTACCACTGCTTACTTTCAATTTGCCTCTGACCATCAAATTAAATGTGAATAACCGTCCTCCTCTCTTTGAAACAAGGGGCGCTTCCGGTTCTGTGCGTGCTTCAAACAATTTTGTCTTCTCCATATTACCATATCTCTAGAGCCAATAATTTTCTATGAGGAACTACTGAACTCAATCACTTGCTGCCGTTACTCAACAGTTTTCTGTTGAGGTCTATCCCGTAGAGGTAGTCAAATTGGTTCGTCGTAAACCTAATTGGTTACTTCCAATTACGTAAATCAATAGTTCAAACCGCACTCAAAGGTAGGGCATTTCCCATTGATATAGGAACTTTTGTACCAGAAACAATAGTATCTCCAATTATAGCCCCTCTGGGATGTAAAATATATCTCTTCTCACCATCCCCATAGTGTATGAGACAAATGTATGCATTTCGATTAGGGTCGTATTCTATGGTTACGATTCTACCAGATATGTCTTTTTGATTCCGTCGAAAATCTATTTTACGGTATAGGCGCTTATGACCTCCCCCTCTATGCCTTGCGGTAATGATTCCTCTGGAATTACGACCTTTACCACAACGGTGCCGTCCATGGATCAAATTATTTCGTGGATTGGATTTCACTTGCCTGTCTACGGTTCCCTTGCGTGTGCTCGGGATAGGTGTTTTGTATAAATGTTTCGCCGTATTATTAAGTATTCTCCTTTAGTTTTTTTCTCTATCTAGAAGTGGAATAGAATAACCCGGTTGAAGGGTAATGATCATACGTCTGTAATGCATTGTATGGCCCAGAATAGGTCCTATTCTTCTACCTTTTCCAGGTAGTCGATGGCTATTCACAGCTACCACCTTAACACCAAAGAAGAGTTCGACCCAATGCTTTATTTCTGTCTTAGTGAATCCCGATTCGACATTAAAAGTATATTGATTCTTTCCCAATAAACGAAGACTTTTTTCTGTAAATACTGCGTATTTGATTCCATCCATAAATCGACTTTCCCTCCTATGCTCTGAGTTCCAGTATCGATAAGAATTCGAGTTCTTATTGTTCTTATGTTATGGTATGAATATACCATACCAATTCGTTATGTATGGATGATGGATGAGATTCCATGGATAGAGAGCCAGTTCCAATAGACTTATGGAATGTTCCCGTTCGTGTGCATCCAGCAGGAATTGAACCCGCAAATTTACCAATTATGAGTTGGGCGCTTTAACCATTCAGCCATGGATGCTTAACAGGGATCATCGTACATCGTAAATAACCAATTTTCATATAGAAAGACATATCATAGAAAAATGAAATCGAAAATATTCCGAGATGGCAAATATTCGGAGATGACTATGAAAACACCTCTCTGGATCCTCGAATTGAAAGAGAGATTGAGAGGGATCAAGAATCCTAATTCTCGCTATTTGGAATGGATCCAATTCTATTGAGTCTGACTCATAGTGATCATTTCTCTTTAGCAAAGAATGACCTTGGTTATCAAAGGATTGAACAACCGGGATCCATTTACTTATGATACCTAGTTGGCATTGATAACAAGG
>NW_028260368.1:13438051-13450551 GCF_056163025.1 Triticum urartu | reverse complement strand
TTATTGGCCCACCATTGATTAGAAGATTTAGCTTGTATGAATCGCTATTGGTTTGATACGAATAATGACAATCGTTTCAGTATGTTAAGGATACAGATGTATCCACAATTCATTTAGAGTTACTTAATAGTCTATTTCTTATACCATATCTCTATCCCGTGAAATTCTCGAGCCAAAAGATGGATGCATATGCTGTGTTTCATTTTGCTAAATGATATCAATTAAATGGTGTATCAATTCCATAAATTGCATATAGCAATAAATAAATCAGCAAAATTCTTTCTAATATTTTAGATAGAAGAAACATTTCTTCTATCTAAAATATTAGAAAGAATGTACCCTTCTATCCAAATCCAATTTGCATCGATAAAATAAATCCAAATTCCAGTAGTAGATGAATAATTGCAAATTTGTGTGTGTACGAGATTAGAATAACTTCAAAATAACTGACATAATTTTGTATTTTTCCTGATCAGAAAAATACATGAAAAAGAAAGGAGGTAGAAAAATTTTTGGATTTATGGTTAAAGAAGAAAAAGAAGAAAACAGGGGTTCTGTTGAATTTCAAGTATTCAGTTTCACCAATAAGATACGGAGACTTGCTTCACATTTGGAATTACACAAAAAAGATTTTTCATCGGAAAGAGGTCTACGAAGACTTTTGGGAAAACGTCGACGTTTGCTGGCTTATTTGGCAAAGAAAAATAGAGTACGTTATAAGAAATTAATCGGTCAGTTGAATATTCGGGAGCAGTAATTTAATCGTTCAAATTTTTTTCTTGTTTTATTATTTTTTTAGTAGTCTTATAGTAGTCTTAGATTTTTCATTTTGATGAGCCTCGCTTTGAGGAATTCATGGAATAATCCATTTTCATGGAATAATGAATTAAGGAAGAAAGGATATGAGTCTACCGCTTACAAGAAAAGATCTCATGATAGTCAATATGGGCCCTCAACACCCATCAATGCATGGTGTTCTTCGACTGATCGTTACTCTCGATGGTGAGGATGTTATTGATTGTGAACCCATATTAGGGTATTTACACAGAGGAATGGAAAAAATCGCGGAAAACCGAACTATTATACAATACTTACCTTATGTAACAAGGATATAGAGAGATTGTAGAAAGGGGATAGGATAGTTATTTTTGCAAGAGACTTGTTGTAAATTCCTTAACTTAAGAAAGAAAAAAGAATAAAAACACAGATACATAACATAAAAAAAAGAATAAATAAGACGAGATTCGACCTCCCCCTACATATTTAATTTCCTCTCCTATACAAAAACTAGCAAGACCCACTCCATTGGTAATTCCATCAATAACACCCTTATCAAAAAACTCCGTGAGTTCGGTTAACCCTCTTATACCGAGGGTAAAGACCCTAGTATAGAAAATATCTATATAACCACGATTATATGACCAACTGTATATATTTTTTTTTACTTGATCTAAAAATTCTTTTTTAGGATTTCCTTTGTAAAAAGAGTTTATTAAATCCAAATTCTGAAAAAAAGAATAAGCGGATCCATAGAAGATATATGCTATGAATAAACCAAAGATAGCTAGACTTACAGAAGAAATTGCATTAGTAATAAATTCATATGAATTTACAAAAGAATTAGAACTTTCCTGGGTAAAGTTTATTGAGGGAGTTAACCACTTTGATAATATGGTTAACTCTGCTATTCCATTACCAATTCCTCCATTATCAAAAGAGATTCCTATGAATCCAATGAACAAAGTGAAAAGTAGTAATATAAGAAGAGGAAATAACATAGTATTTCCCGTTTCATGCGGATAGGCAAAAGTTTTTTTAGCCCCAAAAGACGTAGTAAAGGATCCTATCCTATTTCTTGTATTACCTTGAATTTTTGGTATATTTTGTGAAAAAAAAGAAACTCCACTCTTCGTTGTTGATAAAACGAAATCCCTATTCACTCCTTTGGGTATCCTTTTTCCCCATAAGGATATTGAATACAAGGAACTCTCTTTAGTGCTACTGTAATTTTGAAAATGAACACGCAAATACCCATCAAATGTAAGTAAATATATCCGAAACATATAAAAGGCAGTTAATCCTGCAGTAAAGGAGGCTATTATTCCAAAAAAGGGCGAATACAACCAACTATTACTAAGGATTTCATCTTTGGACCAGAAGCAAGCAAGAGGTGGAATACCACAAAGAGAAAGTGTACCCCATAAAAAAGTAGTTCTTGTGATTGGAATGTATTTTCTTAAACCGCCCATAAGAACCATATTTTGACTTTTATCTGGTGAATATCCAACAAGAGGTTCCATTGAATGAATAACGGATCCGGATCCCAAGAACAATAAAGCTTTTGAATAAGCATGAGTGATCAAATGGAATAAAGCAGCTTGATAAGAACCTATACCTAGAGCTAACATCATATAACCCAATTGAGACATTGTAGAATAGGCTAAGCTTCTTTTAATATCTCTCTGAGCAAGAGCTAAAGTAGCTCCTAAGAATAGTGTTATTGTACCTACTAAAGAAATAAAACTCATTATCAAAGGTAAAGATATGAAAAGAGGAAGAAGTCGAGCTAGAAGAAAAATTCCCGCAGCAACCATAGTTGCTGCGTGTATAAGAGCCGAAATAGGAGTGGGCCCTTCCATAGCATCGGGTAACCATACGTGAAGAGGGAATTGTGCGGATTTCGCAACTGCACCAAGGAATAATAAAAAAGCACACAAAGTAGTAAGTAAAGAGTTAATTCCATTATTAGGAATCCAGTTATTAGCTATTTTGAACAAATCCCTAAACTCTAAACTACCTGTTATCCAAAAAAAACCTAAAATTCCTAATAATAGACCAAAATCCCCTACACGATTAGTTACAAAAGCTTTTTGACAAGCACTCGCTGCGATTGGTCGTGTAAACCAAAAGCCTATCAATAAATAAGAACACATTCCCACGAGTTCCCAAAAAAAATAAATTTGTATCAAATTGGAGCTAGTAACCAATCCCAACATGGAAGTATTGAAAAAACTTATAAAACAAAAAATCTCAAATATCCTTCATCGTGAGACATATAACCATCACTATAAATAAGAACCAGGATTCCTACAGTAGTAATTAGTATTAACATAATAGAAGTAAGTGGGTCAATCAAGTATCCAAATTCTAAAGAAAAATCATTATTGACGGTCCAAGACCATAGATATTGATAGATCGAACTTCCATTTATTTGTTGAATAGACAGTTGAACTGAGAATACCATAGCTATACTTAAGAGTAAAACACTAGGAAAAGCCCATATGCGACGAAGATTTTTTGTTGCTGTCGGAATAAGAATAAGGCCAAATCCCATTGACATAATAACTGGAAGTGGGAGAAGAGGGATTACCCATGCATATTGATATGTATGTTCCATAAGAAAAGAAATTGCAATTTTTACTTCAATTTTTACTTCAATTTTTCTATAAAATTGTTTCCGATTCACCAAACCAATTCTTATCTCTTTCTGAAAGAATAAATAAAAAGAATAAGAAAAAATACTGAAATTCTTAATTTTTCCAAAATTTATCTCATTGAAATAATTAAAAATTAAGAATGGGTTTAGTTGGTTAAATTAAAAAAGTTAATAAAATAACTAGGTAACGAAGTTATTTTATTAACTAAATAAAGATATTTATAAAAATAAAAAAAAAAAAGTGGAATCATTTTACTTTCTATTCATAATTCATTTTTATATTTCTTTAAAACAAAGATGAAACAGCTCTCTTGTTCCATAATTAACTGATTGAGTGAATTCCAATGAAAACCTATGTTTATAAGAAATTATCGAATAGTCCTTACTTCATATAGAACTAAAATTCTAATGACTATAAATTACCTAAGTTTTAGAATGTCTTGTTTAAGAGACTCAGTATTTTTTGTTTTGATTGGAATTCCTTTCCTTTATGGAATACCATTCTGAACTTAATTAACTATTTTCATTTTCCCTTCTTTTTATCCCCCCGTCTTATCTTATATGGGGGATAGGCTTCCATACCATATATCTATATATGGAGTATACTTGATATATAAATAGATATAAATAGATTTAAATGAGAAACCCTTCTATATATTCTATATTATTAAAAAAAAAGTATAAAATATATAAAGAAAAAATGTTAAAAAATTCTTGTTGTCTTATCCGCATTAGACAAAATGAAGTAAAAAATAATTCAAAATTTAAGTATCTTTCAGTATCTAAGTATAAATACTAATAAAAAGAAGAAAGAAGGATTGATTTGCAGCAATAGATGTCTTTCACATACAACTAGAAAAAAGTAATTTCCTTTTTGAATGGCAGTTCCAAAAAAACGTACTTCAATGTCAAAAAAGCGTATTCGTAAAAATATTTGGAAGAAAAAGACTTATTTTTCCATAGTACAATCTTATTCTTTAGTAAAATCAAGATCATTTTCGAGCGGTAATGAGCATCCAAAACCAAAGGGTTTTTCTGGGCAACAAACAAATAATAAGATTTTGGAATAATATGAATTGACTTATCAAAAAAGAATTCCAATTATTTAATAATTTGGATTCTTCTTTGAATGTACTTTTATGTGTCGAATTACTCGGTACAATATTCTTAGAACAAAAAACCCCTCTTATCTTATATATACAAGAAAAAAAAAGTTTTGTTTGGTATACTGTGTGCTAAGTATTCTTTTCCTATCAATGAACTTTTCATAATTTTCCTAATAGAATCCTCATATTCTATTAGGAAAATTATGAAAAGTGGAGTATTCTTACAATAGGACTTACAACTTCCACCTATCTTCTCCAAAATCATAAGGTTAGTAAATCTTATTAATAAGAGCATAAAGACTTTCATTCTAGAAATTTTTAAAAAATCCAAAAAGCCTTTTCTATTTATCCATTTTATTTTAATTTCATCATTAAATAGAAACCCTTTTGGATTTTTTTCATTGTATTGAAAGAATTTTCAAAATGTAAAGGGGAAATTAATTAGAAAAAATTAGTTCTATAATTGCAAGTTAGAAAAAAGAAGTTCCAACTCTTTCAAGCAGTGTTTGTGTTTCTATTGGGCAAAGCAAGAGTTTATTGTAAAAAAAAAAAATGGAAACGATACTACCAAACGAAGTCTATTTTAATGAAAACTCTAATGTTCCTAAATTTTATGGACTTTCCCAATATCGACGATTCCCAAGATAATAGCTATTATTCTTTTAAGTTACCTATTATTTGAAGTTAGCCGCCATGGTGAAATTGGTAGACACGCTGCTCTTAGGAAGCAGTGCTCAAGCATCTCGGTTCGAATCCGAGTGGCGGCATTCTTGAAAAAGAATACAATAGATTAGAAATCAATTCGAAATTTACAATTTTGTAATGGGACCTTCCCCTTATGCTATTTGCAACTTTAGAACATATACTAACTCATATCTCTTTCTCAACGATTTCAATTGTGATTACGATTCATTTTATAACCTTATTAGTTCGTGAACTTGGAGGATTACGCGATTCGTCAGAAAAAGGAATGATAGTTACTTTTTTCTCTATAACAGGATTCTTAGTTTCTCGTTGGGCTTCCTCGGGACATTTTCCATTAAGTAATTTATATGAGTCATTGATCTTCCTTTCATGGGCCCTGTATATTCTTCATACCATTCCTAAAATACAGAACTCTAAAAATGATTTAAGCACAATAACTACGCCAAGTACTATTTTAACGCAAGGCTTTGCCACATCGGGTCTTTTAACTGAAATGCATCAATCCACGATACTAGTACCTGCTCTACAATCTCAGTGGTTAATGATGCATGTCAGTATGATGTTATTAAGCTATGCAACTCTTTTGTGCGGATCCTTATTATCTGCCGCTATTCTAATCATTAGATTTCGAAATAATTTCCATTTCTTTTCTAAAAAGAAAAAAAATGTTTTAAATAAAACATTTTTCTTTAGTGATATTAAATATTTTTATGCAAAAAGAAGTGCTTTAAAAAGAACCTCTGTCCCTTCATTTCCAAATTATTACAAATATCAATTAACGGAGCGTTTGGATTCTTGGAGTTATCGTGTCATTAGCCTAGGATTTACCCTTTTAACCGTAGGTATTCTTTGTGGAGCAGTATGGGCTAATGAGGCCTGGGGATCCTATTGGAATTGGGATCCTAAGGAAACTTGGGCATTTATTACTTGGACCATATTCGCAATTTATTTACATAGTAGAACAAATCCAAATTGGAAGGGTACGAATTCTGCACTTATAGCTTTGATAGGATTTCTTATAATTTGGATTTGTTATTTTGGTATAAATCTATTAGGAATAGGCTTACATAGTTATGGTTCGTTTACATTAACACCTAAATGATTACATAAAATAAAACCTTCATGAAATGAAGGTTTTTACTTTTATGTTTTATTTGAGAACCCCTTGAACGCCTTATCAAAGGGTTCTCAAAAATTCGAGATAGATCTAATTATACTTTTTTACTTATTTCTGCATTATATACTTTTTTACTTATTTCTGCATTAATAGAGCAGACGAGTAAAAAAAAGCAAACCTATTTAGGATAATAATTGGATAAGAGAGCCTCTACCCTGTCAACGGATAGGGAGAGAACAAAATCTGGATAAATACCAATTCCTATTACTGGTAAAAAGATACAGATTAAAATAAAGAGTTCTCGTGGTCCAGAATCCACAAAATTTGCGTTTGGAACATTAAATAGCTTGTATCCATAGAACATCTGGCGTAACATAGATAATAAATAAATAGGAGTTAATATCATTCCAATTGCCATTACAAAAGTAATTAGTGTTTTTGGCATTAACAGAAATTTTGGACTAGTAATTAGTCCAAAAAATACTACTAATTCTGCGACAAAACCACTCATTCCTGGTAAGGCAAGAGAAGCCATTGAAAAGCTACTAAACATGGTAAAAATTTTAGGCATTGGGATAGATATTCCCCCCAGTTCTTCGAGATAAACAAGACGCATTCTATCAGAAGCGGTTCCTGCCAAGAAAAAAAGTGTAGCACCAATAAATCCATGGGATAATATTTGTAAAATAGCTCCATTGAGTCCAATGTTGGTTATGGAACCAATTCCTATAATTATGAAACCCATGTGAGATACAGAGGAATAAGCTATTCTTTTTTTGAAATTTCGTTGACCAAGAGAAGTTGAAGCTGCATAGATTATTTGGATCGCTCCTATTATTACTAACCAGGGCGAAAATAGATAATGAGCATGAGGTAACAATTCCATGTTGATCCGAATCAATCCATATGCTCCCATCTTTAATAATATTCCCGCTAAAAGCATACATGTACTATAATGTGCTTCCCCATGGGTATCTGGTAACCACGTATGTAGGGGTATAATCGGCAATTTGACAGCATAAGCAATAAGGAAGCCAAAATATAAAAGTATTTCCAAGGTTGCAGGGTATGATTGATTAATTAATCTTTCCAAATCTAATCCTGGTTCGTTGGAACCATATAAGCCCATACCCAGAACTCCGATTAAGAAAAAAATGGAACCGCCTGCAGTATACAAAATAAACTTTGTAGCTGAATATAGACGCCTCTTCCCCCCCCACATGGATAAAAGTAAGTAAACAGGAATTAATTCTAACTCCCACATGATAAAAAAAAGTAAAAGGTCTCGCGAAGAAAATAATCCTATTTGACCACTATACATTGCGAGCATCAGGAAATAGAATAATCGCGAATTCCGTGTAATTGGCCAAGCTGCTAAAGTAGCTAAAGTAGTGATAAATCCTGTCAATAAAATAGATCCTAATGAAAGTCCATCGATTCCCAATCTCCAGTGGAAATCGAAGACATCTATCCATTTATAATCCTCCTTTAATTGGATTAAGGGATCCTCCAGTTGGAAATGATAACAGAACGCATAAGTCATTAGAAGGAATTCTAATAAACAAATAGATATAGTATACCACCTAACGACTTTGTTTCCCTTATGAGGTAAAAAGAAAATTAATGAACCTGCAAATATCGGCAAAACAACAAGTATTGTTAACCAAGGAAAATAACTCATGATAAAGTGATAAAGACAAGATACGTTTTGACCAGAAAAGCCCGTGCTCGATTATTTCGAGCACAGGCTTCTTCGGTAAAGAGGAATCAGACGATTCGAGTGAAGTTTTTTGTAACGTATCAATAAGATAGAGCCATGCTACGTGTTGTTTCAGGCCCTAAATAAACGCGGACACTTAAAAAATCTGTCGGGCAGGCAGATTCACATCTCTTACAACCCACACAATCTTCGGTTCTCGGCGCGGAAGCAATTTGCTTGGCTTTACATCCATCCCAGGGTATCATTTCTAATACATCTGTTGGACAAGCTCGTACACATTGAGTGCATCCTATACATGTATCGTAAATTTTTACGGAATGTGACATTGGATCTATAAATTTTTCTTTTCAACATAAAATTTTTCGATCTGGTAAAAATGAAATTAGTACTATAATGAGTCATATGTATTGTAGACACCAGACGAAGCAATGGTTTATCCAAACTTCAAAAAAAAAAATCTATTTTTTAATCTGTTTGTGAGAAAGCGTGAAGAGAGCCAAGAGACTTTAATTTTGGATTTCAACAATAAATAAGAAATAAGAAAGAATTTTACGAATTGTACAGACGAATTCGAATTAGCCAATAAATTGGCTATCGTCTTTTCAATATAAATTATTGCAATATTCAAATTGCAATATCAATGAATTACAAATACAAAAATTCATTTAAGTGAAAAAGAATACTATGCAATAATCTACTAAAAAAAATGGATATTCTCAAATAATACTAAGAAAATAGTATTGATTTCTATTTATTTTAATATGTGCGCCTTTGTTTAGAGGATTCTATGTCTAATTATTCAAAAGTCTAATTATTCAATAAATTAGATTGATTGATACGAGTGGATTTCCTATTACGATGGATGGAAGAAAGAATGGATAGTCCAATAGCGGCTTCAGCAGCTGCAAGGGCTATAACAAAAATTGCGAAAATATCTCCTTTTAATTGGCGACTATCAAATAGATCAGAAAATGTTACGAGATTTAGATTAATTGAATTCAGTATAAGTTCAAGACATATTAGAGCTCTAACCATGTTTCGGCTTGTGATCAATCCATAGATACCAATCGAAAATAAATAGACACTCAAAAAAAGTACATGCTCAAACATCATTAACTAACTCCTTATCAATCTCGATTCATTTCAATATGAGGGCAAGAATTGAACCGATTCAATTAATTACAATAGAACAATTACACAACAAAAGAAAAAAAAAAAAAAAAAAAAGGAGGTATTTGTTGGCAGTAGATGGATTTTACTAAATCAAAATTGTGATTCTTTAGTTATTTATTTTAGATTTGCAATTCTTATAATTTGTACTTTTTCTAAGTTTTCTTATTGCCGAGCCATAGTAATTGCACCTATTAAAGAAACTAGAAGAATTATGGAAATGAGTTCAAACGGAAGATAAAAATCGGTTGCTAAATGAATTCCAATTTGTTGAACATTATTTATGAGACCCTGTTCTACTATTTGGTTTGATCTTGTAGTCCAAAGAATTCCATACCACGACGTATCTGGGATAGTAGTCATTAGTGAAAAAACAATAGTTATACAAACGAGTGAAGTGAACCCATCTCCAATAGTCCAATAATTCTTATCTTTAGACCATTCTGAGCCATTTACGAACATTACAGCGAATATGATCAAGACATTTATGGCTCCCACATAAATAAGAAGTTGTGCGACAGCTACAAAGTAGGAATTTAATAAAAAATAGAATAAGGATATACAAACAAGAACTAATCCCAGCGAAAAGGCAGAATAAATGGGGTTGGTAAGTAATACTACTCCTAGACCCCCTAGTAGAAGAACAAATCCCCCAAATAGCATAAGAATCTCATGTATTGGTCCAGGTAAATCCATTATGGATAAAAAGAAATTAATAGTATAAAATTTTTCATGAACTGACTAAAACTAAAGGATTCAAGGAAGGAAAAAAGGATTAGGGTATTTTTTTGTGTATAAACTTATAGTTATAAATTATATTATATCACGAAAATCTAGTCTGATTTAAAATAAGAAATAATTTCCAATAAGCAGTAGTTTTTCGTTTTTCTTTATAGTTTAATTTTAAAGTTTAATAAAGAATTATTAGATTTTTATAACAGAAAGACAAAATCAAAGTTTAGTAATCAGTAATCGTTCTTGAATTCGAAGATTTTTCTTTGTTTATTTTACTTTCAGACGAATTCCTAATTGTTTGAATTGTGTAATCTCCCATTATGGAGATTGGTAACCGACTTAAAGCAATTTGATTGTAATTCAATTCATGACGATCATAGGTAGAAAGTTCATATTCTTCAGTCATTGATAAACAGCTTGTTGGACAGTACTCAACACAATTGCCACAAAATATACAAACTCCGAAATCAATACTATAATTAAGCAATTGTTTTCTTTTAATATCCTTTTCAAATCTCCAATCCACAACGGGTAAATCTATCGGACATACGCGAACACATACTTCACAAGCAATACATTTATCAAATTCAAAGTGGATTCGCCCTCGGAAACGCTCTGGTGTAATTGATTTTTCATAAGGGTAGTGAATCGTTATAGGTAAACGATTTGTGTGGGATAAGGTAGTTATGAAACTTTGACCTATGTACCTTGTAGCACGTATTGTTTGTTGACCATAACTCATGAACCCAGTTACCATAGGGAACATATTCATTCTAAATATCTATGAAAAAGATATGTTTCTTTCTCTTGTTTGAGAGAGCTTTTGTGTTGAAAATATTCTTACTATTATTGTATTATCTTATTTATAGTGAAACAAGTTGAGAAGAGGTTGTTAATAAGAGATTGCCCAGGGAAATAGGTAAAAGAAATTTCCATCCAAGATTTAATAACTGATCCATTCTCATCCTCGGTAAAGTCCATCTTATTGTGATAGAAATGAAGAGAAATAAATAAGCTTTAGTTAATGTAATAAATATACCCATTGTCATTTCCAAAATTCCAACTGCTTTATTCATTTGGAAAAAATCAAAAAAGGATATATAGGGAATAGATAAATTCCACCCGCCCAAGTAGAGAACTGTTACAAATAAAGAAGAAACTAATAAATTTAGGTAAGAAACAAGATAAAATAAACCATATTTGATACCGGAATATTCAGTTTGGTAACCTGCTACTAATTCTTCCTCCGCTTCTGGTAAATCAAAGGGTAATCTTTCACATTCTGCCAAAGAAGAAATTAAAAAAACCAGAAAACCTATAGGCTGACGCCAAATATTCCATCCAAAAAAACCGTATTTTGACTGTGCTTCAACTATATCAACTGTACTTGAACTGTTAGATAATCATAGTCGGTGATAACATCACAGTTCCCACCGCTATTTCAAAACCGTACATGAAACCTTAGCTTCATACGGCTTCTCTATGATCAGAAAAAGGAAAGGACTGTTTTGTTCCTAGCCCCGGGGGCGTAGATAGAATTAGATAAAATAAAATAGATTTGAAAGTCCTAAATTAGACCAAAGGAATTCCGTCTGCTAGAATAAGAAAAAGCGCTTCCGAATTGATCTCATCCTTTATAATATAATGAAAATTTTTCTTTGTTCAGTAATAACTTAATCTTGGAATAAAACACTTGTTACTTGTTATAGGAATTCAATTAATAAATGGAAAGAGTTGGGTATTAGTTCATGAGCAATTCTGCATGAATATGGATAGAGGAAGGAAATAATGAAAATTTTTTCTAGTGCACTCCATATCTTTTTTACTATTCTTCTTTCCCCAGGGAGGGGGTATTTAAAAAGAAAAAATGGATAAAGGGTTAATTCGTTCTTGATAGCCATTTCCTTAACAAGTGAATGGGAACATACTCTGGATCGGAATCCGAAGAAAGTACTACTTGATAATTTCTACAAATTGCAAGTCCTTATTATGATTCCTTTTATGGGCAAAAATCTCTAATGTTTTAGATTTTCCATTACTAATCCTTTATGTACTTTAGTGTTCCTAACCCTTCACTAACTTTTGGTGGATTCTTCTTATGGATTATTAAGTTATAGTAATAACTAGGAGTATTCTAGTAATGGAATTCCATATCGTGAATCCTTTATTCTTGGCCGCTTCAAGATATGATGACTAATTAAAAAATATCAACCTTGGGATAAAGAGTTTACACTGCTTATGTTTACTTCCACTTTTTTCTTGTACGTAGGAAATGAGATTTTTTCTTTTTACTACAAATTTATAAGCTGTTTTGTTTCACTCATATAGCTATCTAGTTTAACTTACCAACCCAAATACTAAATAAGAAAAGGAATATAAATAGTTAATGGATTTTATAGGAAAAAGATCTATTTTAACGAATCACACGTAGAGATATTGCTAGCACACAAAAAGTTAATGGTATTTCATAACTAATGGATTGAGCAGCAGCTCGTAGACCGCCTGAAAAAG
>NW_028260368.1:13421164-13437551 GCF_056163025.1 Triticum urartu | reverse complement strand
CCTCAAGAAATCTCGCCCGTAGGTTACTGATGGGATGCTAGCTGCCGGTATACAGGAAAAAACGTGGTGCAGAGCACGAACAAGATGTGCTAACACATATCCCTTATATTTATTGGTTCTACAGAAGATGTATGATAAAGAGCTGGCATTAAGTCATGCAACGCGCTCAGGCTTTATAAGAGGAAAGACTCTCGCCAGTATAGATTGAACGTACGGCGCTTGCTTACAAGACTGCTACTGAAAAAGGCTACCTCTTCAAACTGCTGAATGCCCTATTCCATCTATCTTTCCTGAAAAAGCGTATACCTTTTGTTCTATAAGCAAATAAAGCATACTTCTTTTGCGGATCAAGCAGTCTTCTACCTTGGTGGGTAGCGGAGAATCAAATCAATATCGGAGTATTGCTCTAGCTGCTGCTGAATTAACCTGGATTCAATCGTGACTCTCTGAACTAGGCTGTACTTCGTCTTCCCTCTGGACCTCGGAAATGGAAAAAAGTTACCGGTGCGTAATTGAAGATTCGGTGAAAAACTAGTCGACCTTTCATCACAAATTGAAGCAGAGGCTGTTAGTTGAAAATCCATTTGCAGATCCTGTTGTTGAGGTAGAACCAGCTTCACCAATAGCATAGACTCTATCAGTCGAAGAGATCAGCAGGTACGAGGATAACAGAGACAGAGATAAAGGCTTCGTCAGCAGAGACGAGAGCGGGGCCCTTTTGAAAATCAGAAATAAAAGGGGGCGATCAACGAATTGACCAGGTGTAAGCAGAGGGAACTGGAGGCAGAGCAATATGTAGCATACTTTTCCGTTCGAGACCGTATCTAGACCCTTGTGATCGATAGCCGGACCCATGCTGACGGCACCGAAATCCTGCCCCTCCCGCGGAACTAGTACCACCAATAGATAGGCCCGTCCCTTCTTGGGCAACCCTGAAAGTATCTTCTTGTACGGACTGAAACAAGACAAACTACTCGCGGGACCCACTTAAGATCTCTTTCTTTAGTTTTCTGCTTTATTCCTTTCTTAGAAAAAAGTAGCTTCCCTTATTAGTAGCGCTAGTATCTTTTCATAATGATGACTTTTTTTCAGAGCTTCCTAGATTTTGAGAAGCTGAGGCATTGCCGGCTGGGGGGAAATTTGATCGAAACTAATAACAACTAGTCACGATTAGGGACAAAGCTCAGCTAGTATACGTAATGTGTTCAAGGCGCATTTCCTCCAACAACTAGACTAAAGAAAATAAGGGCGGAAGGATTTACTTAAACGTTGTTGCATGAGCGGCTTCTAAATGAGTGGTTGATGATTCACTTTCTGATTATTACCCGCTAGCTATTGAAGCGGCAGTGTGACGTCGGCCACTGCGGAATGGGTGCCACCTAACTATGATTCGGTGAAGGTTCCACCTTCCTTCCACAGATATAGTTATAGTAGTTCCACTCGATGTGGATCGCGCCCATGCTTGCTCAGCTCCAGGATCAGGCTCCTAAACCTATTTTCAATAAATAAGTCATCTGGTCTATGTTGTTGGAGTTTCCGCATGACGCCTTAATCCCACCTCTGTGTCTAAGGAATAGCCTTTTCTTCTTTTCTTTATTGTTCGTGGAACATGTAAGATTAGCAATGGAAATTTAGCTACGGCCGTCCCTTCCTCAAGCAAACAACGCGAGACTTAGTTAACGAAACAGGAACTCCATCCCTTGACACTAATTTCTGATACAGAAGTGGAATCGAAAAATGCGGGAAAAATGCACATTCAATATTGAGAAAATGTTGCGTAACTGCCCTTGCCTCAAGGTCTTGAGAAACCAGAAACTAGTGTTCGATGGCCCAACAAATCCTATTGGTTTTCGCAGGGGATGTCATTTTTACAAGCTTTCGCATGCTGAGCGTGACTATGGATTTTATATAGTTATGGAATACCTTCTTATCCGCGAGTTCTTCGGCCAAAGACTCCTGATATCGCTTGTTGGGCCCTTGATTCCGAAGTACCAGTACCGAAGGCAGACTTGAATGCATTAGGTTGGGAAGCGGCCTAGAAGGTGCTTAAAGATAGGTGACAGTTGTGAAAGTTTAGTCGACTTGTCGGCAGCAACTGACCTTTCTTTCATCAAAAGTAGGAATGAAAGCTGGCATGCAGATAAGGAAATCTCTTTTCTTCTCTTCTACTCGGCTACGGACCTTCTAAAAGGAGAAGCAATAAATACAAAAGTGCTAGGTTTGGATTTGAGTGAGATCCCGGATCGGTAGCTTCAGATATCCCCTCAGACTGGAATGAGAATTTCGATAGATTTCTTTGCTTTAAAGCATAGTTGCAGGTAGGTTATGCTCCTTTGCTTCATCCCTATAGTCTAAGGATTGCCAATCAAACAGTAGCAGTAGACTAGCCATATTCATCTTCTACAGTCTCCTGTTTCCCCCTATTTAAAATGGTAAGCCTGCGCAGCAGAAAAAAAGGCGCTCTAATCGTACTCGAGCCCTTAATCCCCCAATAGGGCTTACTTACCCGAGTCAATTCTTTCCTTCCTGTGCGAAAGCAAGGCCTCTTTCTCGACTTTACTTGAATGCCATTTACTGAGCTATCTTCTTTTTTCTTCTTCTGGCGAAAGCACATTTATTATTTTACGGAGAGCAAGACGAAAGGTCATTTCGCCAATCTGGGGAATAACAGTTAAAGCAATCGATCGGAGAAGCCCCCCTAGTATTGAGAATGAAAAAGTGGATTCATTCCCCAGGCGTGTGTGTGTGCTTTCCACGGGCCTGATCTCGATTTCTTCTTAAGCTGTTATGTCCTCCGAAGTGAAGTGGATTGGTCGGAAGCTAGACTCCAACAGCATCGATACTCAAATAACCGGCTCTGATACATGGCTTAGAACCTTCAATTCTTTAGCCATTATTCCCAGTTCAGGTGGTTAGGTACCAAAAGTTATAAATAGGCCCAATTTCTCCTTTTATACTAGATTTCCTTAACAAGGGCATCCAATTCTTGAAACAAGTCACGCTCCCTTCTCTTTCCACTTTCACTTTCATGCCCAGTTCTTTTTTCGACTTGGCAATCGTAGCAATTTATGTAAAGCCTCCTGATCCGGAGAACATGCTCGATACATTCTAGTGAACTACGAAGAGAAGCTAGAACGGTGGAAGCCTGAATCCAGTGAGTGCCCATTCTTAATAAACTTGGGAATAGTAGCTCCTATGGTTTCTAGAGCGAGTGAATGAAACGCTATCTTCTTATGAGCGGAGATAGAGAGCTATGTCACAATCAATAAGTGAGATGCTGTGGGCGAGGAATCTTCTGTCACAATAGAGGTCTTCTTTTCGAATTTAAGTGGGACTAGCTTCTTCCTCAATTGATATTACTGACAATCTAGCAATTCCATCCTTTAGAAGAAGATAAGTAAACCATTTCTTTGAATTGCATGATTGAGTGATGGATGCGGACAATCACAAGCCTACTTTGTTTATAGAAAAGAGCGTATAACCCCCGATCCCTACCTGTTGTAGAGAATCTATCGTCTAAACTCTTCTGTGCCATTTGCCGCCTAATACACTATTTCAGTATAATGTTGTTTGCTGGTGCATATCTCTTGATTGACTATTTATTGGTTATTAAGCATTAGTGAGCTGACCTATGTACAAGTTCTGAGTCAACCCCCCAGATCTGTATCTCCTTGCCTTGTAATCTCTCATTCATCTATTTATGTGCATGCTTTAGCGAAGTCTCCAGCCCCATAAATATTAGTTAATGCGTGATGCGTAAATCAATAACTAAAACTAAAGTGCCGATCATCCCATGCTACCACAGGATTTTTCAACAACATGACATATTGAGAAAAATCTATGTTAGAGCCGCCATTTCTTTACGGTTACATTAGTGTGGATTGTTCTTCTGATTCTTATAGGCCTGGCACCCTAGCTTCGATAGATTTATTTGATTTTGCAAGCTATGGCACAGGAATGTGATATGGGTCGTATCCCGCACCTCCCTTGATTCCGTGTGAAATCCATCCAAAAAAGCACGAGTTGGATCGGCGTAAAGAACAAGACGAACGTGGTATTATCTCTATTAGGACGGTTATGAGGCTCTGCTCTTTTTTTTCTTATTCAATATCTATTCTTTGTTTCTTATATTCCGCTAATTGTATCTTGAATGTATCTTTATGCTTAATAGATAACTGGTGATGCTAGAGCTGTCAAGAAGGCATTGTTTTCAGTATCAACCATCATCTACAAATGCCCATCAAAAGAGACCATTTCTCTTGAAACTTCTGTCCCTCCAAGCATTGTACATCCTTCAGAGCTTCCTGTCTATCCTGCTAGTAACTTCTACTCAGTGTCAGATGCAGCTATACCTTATGGAATGGACATCCAAATCTAGCTATCTTAGCAAAGGAAGTGGCATTCAAATTACAGGTTTTTCTTCTTTAGCCTTTTCGCCCAGCGTTGTCATTATTGACACGTTTTTGCGATCCCTGTTTTTGAGATCCTCAATGACTACCACCAGAAAGGGAATGTGACCACCATTCTTATTTGAGAAAAGTGTCTCCACTATAGCACTAACGATCCTAGACAGCAGAGAAAGCTTGATTGGAGCTAAGAACTATTTCTAAAGGATCCCTCCACTCTTGTGTGGAAAGATCTTTCTTCGTTCAGTCCAGTCTGTCCAGTCTGATTTAAAACGTGTTGTCTACTATTATAGGGGCTGTCCGTTAGGGTCACTCCTTCTTATGCCGGGAGATGGCAGTTATCTATATTTAGAAATAATAAAGAATATGGGTGTGATTGTCATCACAATGGAGTGATCGAGTAATCAGCCCTGTAGGTTCCTCTCTATTTAGATAGACCCCATCAACATGGCCATTCCCTTCTCCTGGTAGCAAAAACCCATTAGAGGTTTGATTCTCAAAAGAAAACAGACCAGAACTCGAAACTATTCCTACTCGCCAGGTGGCTTTATCAATTTGAGTTTAAAATAGGAAAAAAAGGGTGTCAAAAGTAGAAGTATCATATCTTCTTAAGGAGCCCAACTCTAGCTAGAGAATAAGAGGATTAGGTTTTGGCAGGATGCGAGGTGCCAACTTATTAAGCACGAGAGTCGTAAGATCCCCGGTTATAGAAGAAGAGTAGGCCAATCCCAATCTTAGGCTGCAACAAACAAGGAAATTCCTGTCATCAAATCGGCCTGATCCCCAAAGGAAATCGCAATCCAAAATCCCTATATACGATATACGATAGATTCCGGGCACCTTGCTACATGACACTTGTCTCGCATTGCATTACCTGACTGCTTCTTCTGATTTCTTTGCTTTGATGATGCCCTTGTCCCAAAGAGAGTTCTTCAGCTGAAGAGTACTTTGGCACCCTAGAACACATCTCCCTCTGGATGAAGCCAACAGGTCTCAGACAAGAGTAGTATCTGTGGCTTCATCGAAAACTATCAGCCCAAAATCCAAATAAAATGCATCATAGACCCAGCATCATCCTTCACTGGGAACTACAAAAGCAACATCAACTTCAACCTCAAGTTCATTAACATCAATGCGTCTCATCTTCTTGAACCTATTCTATGGATAAATGGGCACCATCTGTCTCCTAAGGGCAACTATCCATCCCTTTTTCTTTCAAGAATGCGGGTACCGTAGTAGCAAAGCAAGTGAAATATGCCAAAGGGAACCGCTCGGATATAGACGGCAAGGAAAAACGTCGGCTAAAGAACAGAACTATTCTATTGTATTGATGGCCCCGAAAGAAAGTGGATCTGTGAGTGGAGGCCATCCATCCCTTTCTGATGAAACCTTTGTTGCCCTAGCTTGAATTGAAGGTTTGGCTAAGGATGGGGATCCGGTGTCTTCATCTATACCATCAGAGAAGAAGGCTTGCCAAGAATGGACGAAGGTATGATTCTAGGAAATCTAGATTTGAAAGAAGGAAGCACCCGAGGAGCAATCAAACGGACATTTCTACGAGTGAACTCGCTAAAGCTGAAGATCCACCATCCAATTTAGGCATTAGGCAGAACTCTCTCAATCCAGGAACTAGCTCCTATCTCGATGATTCCATTTCTCTTTTTCAGAGTTAGCTTCTTTCCTATGGTAAAGAGTACTCTTGTTTCCTAGTCGAGGATAATCAAGTCATTTCGAAAGGGGATTTATCCGTTCCCCTAGCCATCGAGCAACTGCGAGAAACACCGCGCCCGTGCCCCCGTCGCTCGCCGGAGCAGCCGTGCGTGGCGTACCAATTTTTTATCTGGTGGATCTTGTCTGTTCTTTCGAAAGTGTTTCTACAAACGAGTGAGGTAAACCATCTCGGTCGAATAATTCGTATCTTTAGACCATTCAGAGCCGTTTGCATTAAGTGTTGGGATTTAGTTTGTTGTCATTACCCTCAACTTCATTGCCGTCCACCTCTTGCCGTGTTATTGGCTAGAGAAGACAACCGATTGTACTACTACAGTGTTGAGTACCCCAGTTGCTCCGCGGGTGATTATGCCCTAAATTCTCAGGAGTGGTGGAACGGATTGCTCCTATCTAGGGTTTCCTAGCTTGCTTTCCTAGATTTAGCTTTATCTATCTTTCCGAGATGACCAACTGCTCTTTCTTGCCAATCTACTTTAGATTTATTAATACTTTCATTGCGGGACCTATCCCCGAACAACCATTGCTTTTCTTCCGCGGTTTCTTTAGTTTCTTCTTGATTTGATTGAAGTTTAGGAATTGGATGGACTGGTGTCTTTGGATATTATCCGTCCTACTTATGATCTTCCAATTGAACACACTAGTATTTTATGGATTCTTTCCCCGGTAGTGTAGTCATCTCCAAAAGGGATGATACATATTTATCTGTCCTAGGATGCGCCGTTCGTGATAAGCTTATCCGCTTCCTTTCGCCGGTAGTGTGAATCTTCTCGAAAGCGCACAGCATAGTCCAGTCAGTGTAGCCAGGGCATCATGAACGGATTCCTCAAGAGGAAGGTAGGGCCATATCTATCCAAGAAGAAAGACCTGGTAAACAATTATGCTACTTGACCAATGGATAAAGTATAGATCTCATGGCTGGCTACTATTCAACCCTGGCATTGGGGATCAGGAACGGGGTAAAGTACGGACTTTGGCTAAGGATGGGGATCCGGTTGTGCCGTGCCGGCCCCGGGAATCGGCGAACTACGCTACACAGTCAGATACCTAAGCGAACGGATAAGGGAAAGCCCGCTATATTATATATAGTAATCACCTGCCAAAAGGAAAGCCTGACCGATAATAATAATAGGTCTATGCGCCGAACAAGCTACGGTATATTAGAGATAGTAAGGAGTTGTATACACGGGGGTATGCATTCATGTCACGCTTTCTGTGTGATAAGAGGTTGCTAGCTAGCAAGTATAGAAACAGGAGATATGCGTAGTTAACAGAAGCAAGGGAATATGCGTGAGTTGATTTGAGAGTTTTTTTTTTTTTTAGTTGCCACCGAAAAAGCAATTTCATCTCAAGGAAAATGCATTGCATTTTCAAGGGATTGCCAAGCTAGGCTAGGGATCGAGGAATATCGTATTTATCTCTTCTAATCTAGATCCCACTTCCCTCCACTTCTTGCCTCACGCCCGTCCTGACTCCACATTAACGACTGTCCTTCCACCCAATTCCCCGCACCCTTGCATCACATCTCCAACCCCTGCCTCCACGCGATCTTCCACAATCGTACCCCCCACCTCTGAAGCTTGCCCCCGACGAACCTGTCTGCACCTGCGGGCCCGCGCTTACATCATTGGCATCGCATGATTAAACATCAGCACGCGCACTTCCCTCCGTTTTCGATGCCGACAGGGGGCTGCTAGGGGGTGTAAAGTTTCGTTTCGGTCGTGTCAGACGACATGCAGGGGGGCAATGGCTGCCAACGGAATCTATAATAATTCGATACTAGGTCAACTGTACCATCGGACTTGTAAGAACATGTAAAATGTACCACACGAGGTTGTACCAGCTGTGTGCAGTCCTCCGGCACGGGTTAAGTGTCCTGCATAGATCTTCCCCTCTCTCCCAAAGAAGAGATGTTCGCTTCATAGCCTTCTCTTCCGAGATAAACCCTACAAAGGATCCTAATCGTGCTAGCCTTTCATGGACTCTTCTTGGATTTCCTTTCAGCTGCGCCCAGCACCTCTCTAGTTTCTCTACGAGATGGAGATGGCTCATTCTCTAGTTTTCCTACGAGATATAAGTAAGTTTCTATCGTACTTTGAAGTTCAGGAAGGAGTTATTAATTAAGACGAAGAAGAACTGGGTGGGGATATGCCTTTCCCATAACAATAGAAAGAATCCAAGCCAATATACACTACACTATCACTATAGAGTTTTCGCCTACCTATGAAAAGTGAGATGAGAGCTTTGTGCTAATAATTTATTATAAAGGTGTACCTATCGACCCCAGGTAATTAATGCCCTATCCTTCTACTTAAAAAACGTTACGTTAGACTTGACCAACTGTTAATACCAATCCGGCAGCAATAACTACTACTAATGCATATTCATATCCCACTAGTAGACTTAGCAGACTGTGACCTAGCCAGTCTATTTGTTGACAACAGACCAGTACTATCCATCAATGCCACAAAGACCATAGACGACCTCTATTTCGTGGAAGAACTCCTTCTCATATGATGCAGGGCAATAAGACCAACTGCCCGCCCTACCTAGTGAGAAGAAAGCTTATAAATATAAGCATAAACGAATTCCTAGCCGAGCCCTATACTTACCTGCTTGTACGGTCAATGCCCTAGTAGACATCAACTTGTTCATTAACATAAACTCCAGCCTTATCTACGCTGCTTTACCCGACCCAGGTGACCTACTTTCTCAGATGAGAGATTCGGCGGAGTAGTAGGAAGTCCCTGTGGAGAACTAGAAGACAAAACGAATATAGCGGACCAAGCAATGAATGACCTAGCCTAGGTAGTCCTATGTTTGACCAATGCTGCCTTGTATGTCTTGATCCAAGATTTCTCAGCAAAAAAAGACATGGGATTATTGATCAATTCACCATCCTCTTCATCTGAGTGTGCTTCCACTTTATCGTTTGTGGCATGTGCATTATGCAACAAGTAGATTCCTGATAAATGAACCTTCTCCACCCCTTTCCTATCCAACGCGGAGCGGCAGAACTACTCGTCTGCAAAGTGGGAAAGCTCCCTCCCTCCTACCTAGGTGTACCTCTTCATTGGAGCAAACCATCCAGCAACTTCTTACATTTAGAATTCCCTTCTAAGCTGGCTATAACCATCCTTATTGACCAGAAAGGAATTGAGAAAGGGGATGCTATAACCAGACCATAGACAGCGTTTCCACATTCACTTTTGAACTTAGGGAAACAGTGAAAGAAGCCCTCGTTCCCGCTCTTCTTTCCCCCGACTTACCCTTAGAAGGAAAGTAGGGGCCTCGGTTTCTGCAAAGAAACCTACACCAGTGAATTTCTTTTTCGTAGGTGATCCCGCTCCCAATCGCAGATTTGAATAATCAAGTCGGTATGGGGCTGCTCCCTTTTGTTACTCCTAAAATATTGGCCTCGCTTGGACATATCCGCGAGGACCTGGGCGATTTTGATCCGTTTCTCCGCGCTCGCCGTTTCAAGGTGAAGATCCGAGTAAGTAGAGCGTAATAGGCGATCCGCCGGGCACTTATTTCGACAGGACCTAAGAACCGTTTTAATGCGTTTCCTTAAGAAATCAATAGATGGTGCTTCAGGAAAAGGATCCGGTGCGATGAGTCTCATCCGTGTAATATTTTGGAATTCCTCTTCCAACTCGTCCCGGAATGGGCGTTATGGCAAAGAACAAGAAGAAAAAGACAGAAGGAATTTGTCCAATAGTAACAAATGGTGCCTCCACAGGTTGACATCCGATCCAACCTAGTAGTAAGCAATCCGCCAAAAGCAACCAAAATATTCCTTGGTGAATCGGTCGAAAACTTGAACTACGCACATACATTTCTTTAAAAAAAGGTAAAGCCAAGAGAGATATAAAAACTGGTGCTATTGCGGCTACACCTCCCGCTTTGTCAGGTATACTGCGAAGAATGGCATGGATCGGTAGGAAATACCATTCCGGCACAATATGAGGCGGGGTGGGCATCGGATTAGCAGGTATATAATTGTCGGGATGCCCCAAAACATTAGGAGCAAAAAAAATCCAAATGGAAAAAAAGATAGCAGAAGCTACCCGACCTACAAGATCCTTTACATAAAAATAAGGGTAAGAAGCAATTTTATCCATCTCAGAATGTACACCCAATGGATTATTTGATCCATATTGATGCAATGCGGCCAGATGAAGAAGACTGGCGCCTACTAAAATAAGGGGGAGTAAATGATGGAGACTAAAAAAACGATTTAAGGTGGCATTGTCCACGGAGAAACCACCCCAAAGCCAAGTCACTATGGTATCTCCTACTACTGGTATGGCGCTAGCTAAGCTTGTAATTACTGTTGCTCCCCAAAAGCTCATCTGACCCCAAGGTGGTACGTATCCTATAAAAGCTGTCACAATCATTAATAGGAATATGACAACTCCGAGACACCGAACAAATTCCCTAGGACTGCTATAACTCGCATGATATAGACCACGAAAAATATGAAGGTGAACCACAATGAGAAACATACTTGCCCCATTAGCATGCATATAACGGAGCAACCAGCCCCCCTTCAACATCTCTCATAATGTGTTCTACGCTGTTGAAAGCTAGATCCACATGAGGTGTGTGATGCATAGCTAAAAAAACGCCAGTCACTATCTGAATGACTAAACAAATACCTGCTAACGAACCGAACCCCCACCAATAACTAAGATTGCTCGGGGTTGGATAATCTATCAAATGCTGGTTAAGTGTGGAGTATATAGGTTGTTTAAGAAGAGAGAATCGTTGGTTCCTTATAGTCATTTCTCTTTTCTATCGTTACAACTCCTCTTCCCCCTTATTTACCCCCTTGCCTTGATGGAAATTGGCTTCGCTGCGCCCTGAATAATCAAAAAGCTGCATGAGAAGATTCATCCCATTTTGGCGAGAGGGAGGCAGCGAATCACCTGGGCTACGGATTTGTCGGTTAGTTGATTCTCGAAATAAGGTCATTCGGAAAAAAAAAACTGCCGCTTTCTCTGCCGGTTTCTTAAGGCTTCAAACGAACGACTAGTCATTAAGAAACCCATGAAATCCAAGTCTATTTTTGACCTTTCATGAAGAAGTTTTGCCTGCGCGCAAACTACCTAGCCCTTTTCAAAAGAACGTCGATTTCCATCTCAACAAAGAAAGAACTCAAAATAAATGAAAGCAATATTGTTGTCCTATTACTCTTTTTTCCTTGTGGAGCTTTGGAAAGGAGAGAATTTGAATAAAGTAACTCTCGGAAACTCTTATTGGACGAGAGAGAGTCAATATGATATTGGCGTGGGTTCTACCAACTAAACGAATCAGTTTTGGATTGGATAAACAGCGTATAATGATAGACGCTTCTTCGGCACACATGGAGACATACCTCCCGTAGCTGACCCCTGAATTCAAGGATACTGCCGGCTTTGTTACTAACTGATAGAAACCCCTTAATACAACGTTCGTTTTTCATAAATGTCATAAGGTAGGTAGACCCGGTCTTGCGCTCGTCCGGTTAAGTGGCACATTGTGCTAAGTGCTCGAACCGTTGGCTGATCTCAGCTGTATCGCCTCATACAAATTAGTTAAGCGAGAAAACAAACGGCTACATAGGAGCTCTATGGTGGACCACCAGCAGGAAGATCGAATGGCTTAGCGCATCCTGCGCCTACTGGACCTGACTTCGTAGGATACTCTGATAGACTAGTCGAATGGCAATGGCCTAGTGGTTGTATCTGCTTGCCGATTCCTATTAAGAATACGAGAGTGACAAATGAGATGGAGATCTTGGCTATCATCAAACCATCCTCCCTCCGCTTATCTCTTTCCTTTCTATATGATAAGTCTACTCGCGCCTCAAGGGCCGGTCATTTACGCTCTCCACTGCATGAACAGCATTCCCAACTAGATCTGTACGGCTTCCGTTGTCTCCTTTTCGATTCCCGACTCTAGCTCACAGGTATCCATAAGAGCGACCAGCCCTGAATGCTTAAACCTATCAATCCTCTCCTAAATTTCTTCTGTTTTGTCGTTGGGCAAGGAGCAATCCATTCAGCACTTTCCGATGGGGACCAAAAGCCACTGGGCTACCAAGAAGTCGGATTCAGTTCAGTCCCGTTTTCAAGATCCGGTTCAGTGTTTGGGGATGGCTTGGTCCAAGCCCACATCCATAGTAGATGGACTTGAGCAGGCAAGTATGCCACCTACTGATATGATTGATTATGACAATTATGATATGGACTGGACGGTTGTGCAACCGATTGTACTGACTCGCTTACCCCCGAGAACACCTAAGACATGGGGGTTATTTACGCGAGTAAGCCTAGCAAGGACCAAGATCTCGATCTAGCCTAGTTGGGGCTTTAGAGTCACATGACACAGTACCAAGAACGGGAGAACCAGTAACAATTGATACGGATTTCCAACCAACGGATCTTCTTACCTTTGGACCGGAACCTTTAGCTGTTTCCTACTCGGTCTACAGCTTGGTTTGAAATGAGGGAGCCATACCGTGTGGTTGAAGCAGAGTACCGTTTTGCAGTGGATAGGGCACTATCTCTATTCGTAGCAGCATTGCGTATTGCTCTCACTAGGAAAGGGGGACATAACCCCTACTATAGAGCAGGAATGGAAGGGAATGAGCTCGGCTGCTTCTCCCCCACACTTCTTTATTTCTCCGTGCCCCTATTTAGTTAGTACTTTCGAGTTAAGAGCGAGAAAACGAACTATTTCATTTAATAAAAAAAGTGCAACGGCTGTAGAGTGAAAAGGCCATGAGGATGGCTACGGCTTTGAAGCTCCTTTATCTACCATAGATAGAATGGAAGAGTTTTTTCTCACTGCACTGATCCACCAAGGCTAGGGATATCCAATGGGATGGAGCTATTTCCCTTGGCACCTTAGAGTCCTCAGACGATGAACAGAGCACTAGATGCCCTAATCTACTCCTATGCTAAGTGTCTTTGTTTGGTTTGATTTCTTGTGAAAGCGGCTAGCCCCATCACTAAAGCATGCCTGTTCCATATGAAAGGTGATGTAGGTAGGGCTGGTAGGGGAAGTAAGAAATAGGTGAGACTCGTTAATGAAACTAGCCTTCAGCCTTAGATTTCTAAGTTCTGTTTCCACCATTACTAGTGTTTCCTTGCTTTTCATAATAGAAAAAGATCAACTAAACTAAACCAGAGATTGTCGTAGAGATTGGCAGGACTGGGTATTATTCTGGGCGATGAAATGGATGGAATTTCTTGAAACATAACTCACTTCACTTATAATCGAATTTGGAAAAGGGAGACTAGCTGCTGCAATAAATCAAGAAGAAAGCAGGCGCAAAAGAGAAGCTCAATGAGAGAGATTCTAGACCGGTCATGGTCGGGGCTGATCGATCGCTCCTTAAAAGGGAGTTAACTGCTTCGAACCATACATGAAACTTATCTCATAGAGTGAGCTAGCCCCAGATAGCGAAGGATAGCTATTGACTTATTGGGAAACCCGCCTCCAATACATGCTTATCCCAGACCCCCTATTCCTTCATTTTAGGTTTTCATGGCCGATTCAATAACATAGTTCGCACACCTCTTTTCAATTCTCTAGAGATAGTTGTCATTTATCTCTTCTTCCGGGTCCCTCCTATTTGGTTGGAAGTTTCCTGCTCCAGTTGGGAAAGCAAGGGCCCTAGTTTCGTTATTGAGTCTCGTTATGGTCGAATATGAATGAATCCTGGAATGGAATAAAAACATGAGTAAAATGCATCGTAGTCCCTCAATCGAACAGTCAACTAGTTCATATCTAACCTTATGTATTCTTTTCCCGCACCTTAGCTTCAAATAATTGAATGAATGAGTGCTATTTCAGAGTTCAAGTTTAGGTATTAGCTCGCTACAGTTTAGTCAGTAGTTCTGTCCCTTTGTTCGGTGAACTAGTTCTGGATATAAGCATTAGAATGAGAGTGGCTACGTATTCGGATTACTTGACTCGCTTTCCTGTTTCCGAATCCCTTCTTGCATACAATCCTAATTCACAATCCGATTCTTGCTCGATTCTATAATGAAAAACAGACCTTGTGCCATGGATTTGATGAAGCTTGAAAGGACTCCCCTTGTTCGAAGCCAAAGATAAGAAGCATACGGGTGACAACCCCAATCCTTATATATCAATCCAATTACCGGAGGAACGAAGAACTAAGTTTGCCTGACGCCCGAAAACAACTTGTTTGTTTTGGTGGAAGAGGAAGAAATAGAGAAAGATCGCCGCTTTTCATACGCTAATTCGTGATTCAAAGTAGAGCGAGTGAGGGAGCTATACCCGGGACTCAATCAACATATGCCAAGTGTTCCGTAATCTATGGGCAGCACTCCGTAGGAATGTTATAGTCTAGGCATGTCGTAGTAGTCATTAGACAGAAAGAGGAGAAACTTAACATGTCTTATTCCGAATTCCTGCGGTTGTCATTATGTTCCAGCAAGGAAATAGTCATTCTTTCATTCCGAGCATTCGACTAACGGCACAGATTTCTAGTGCTATAACAGAAACTGCCCTTAACGCGCAAATGAAAGCCCTCACAACACTCTTTACCTGCAACTGCTCCCGCTTATGGTAGTAGATAAACAGGTGGTGGACATGTATCTGCAGCCTCTGCTGCTGGTAGATTGACTGTTTTATATGGACTGAAAAAAAAACGGAGGGTAGTGCTTGAGAATGCTACTCTATTCCTGGAATTAGCCATCCCCTTCTTTGACTATTCGACCTGCTCCTCGAAGCAAGGAAGGGAATGAAGATGGCATTGAATGCCCTTTCCGCAAGAAGGATAGGAGTTGGCTTACCGCATCTACCTTCTCATCGCGGGATAAGGGCTGGGGCGTTAACTTAAGTACTAAAGCTGCTGGAGCGGCTGCCTTCGTTGATTCCCCACGAAGGAATCGGAATATCGCTACTTCCCCTTACTGCCCTAAGCGGGGGAGATGGATTAAAAACCTTGTGTGAAGGAAAGGCTGTCAAAGTCGTTGACCATTAATCCGGTTGAAGGACAAATGGACAGTGAATCAACGGAATCGAGTTGTTCTAAGGATTCGGATTCGGCAGTCGAGACATCTATATCTATGGAATTTCAAAAGAGAGAAAAGGATCCGAATCCGACCCGAGGACGAGCTCAAACCTTAGGGTTTGAAAAGAAGAAGTAAAGCTCTCGTTTACTTCAATCAAAAAAGGTAGGTCATAACACAGATTGAATTAGACCTTACTCAATCACTCATCGCTGGAAAAAGTAGAGCGATTTCCTCGCAAAAAAAGCACGAGCGAGATATTCTTCCTTAACAGGGATCTCAATTGCGGGAAGAAGTACAAAGGGCAAAGGCAGAAGTGGAAGGGTCAAACTCCTCTATCGGGGAAAGACAGGAAGGATCAAAGTGTAAAATCACTTGTTTGAAACATCTATAAAATAGAAATGGCTATTAGAAGTTGTATTTTCGGTGGTCAAAGGGAAGGAATCAGAAAAGAGGGAAGCGCTCTCAAGGTAGAATCAGTTCCAGGCAAGTATGTCCATTGAAAGGAAAGAGTCCCTAAACAGACAGGTTTTCAGCAAATAAGACGGGTCCTGGTCTTCGGCAACAAAAGAAGCCGAAGCGAGAGCTCGATCAAAGAACCTTTATAGATCCTCATCATCCTCAGGTTCTGGATACACAGCGAGAAGGGAATCTTCCTGTTCGAATGGAAGATTTTCGAAAGAGAGGGGAGAAATCAATCACATGCGTGAGCGGATCGAGCTATTATATAATAAGTAACGGCTGAAAAAGCTATTCTTGGTAGATCCACTTGTCAAGGCGCGGAAAGCCGTGTTCCTTCTCAGCTCACGCTTTCCTGATTGATTTGAAAGACCCTACACACCACCGTATCCTTGGCTTTCTTCCCACTTTCAAAGAACTTGCTATCATTCTTTCGATTCTATCTCCTCGCTTTAGGTCTTATGCTTCTTATTAAAGGGGTTATGCCACTCCGAGTCCATCAGTGTTGAAGGAATGGACAGAGACAGGCAAAGACAAAGTACTGATTTTACTACCGATAGAGAGCAGAGCTAGAGACAAGATGCCTAGGACCTGGAGGAGATCCATAAGAACCAAGTCGTGGAGAAGATAGCATCAAACTGGAGATAATAAACCTAACTCTCCGTGCTTTAATCGAGAATGGATACAGGGTCGTCGAGCGAAACCTTTATTAGGGGGTAGACCTACCTTGTTTTGTTGACTTATTGCTTTCCAGCAAAGCGT